>NC_135421.1:14996214-15296214 GCF_051991245.1 Festucalex cinctus
GGGTTCTTGAACCCACAACACGGTGTACGAGTGTAGATGGTGAGGTTCACCTGGTTTTTCCGAGGTCGTCTTTGGGTCGCCATTGGACTCGGAAGACTCTGGCGGGGGTTCATGCGGAGGACTCTGTGGGGATCCATAAGTCTGGGCTTTTTGTGTCCCCTGCCAAGTGGACTCCCGACTCTTGGCCCAGGCCAGCCGCCGTAGGGACGCCAGGCTGCAGTTGGGTCCGGCGCTGCCATCTGGAGGTCCAAATGAGAGAACCGCAACGATGAGTCATCAAGAACCACCTGACCCGATCGTCAATCAAACCTGACGAAGGAAGGAGGAGCACCTGGAGGTGGGACCGGGTCCAGGAGGATGGCTGGACTCTCCATGGTCGCTATGGCAACATCTGCAGTTGCTAGCATACCTGTGAGGACACAAGGAGACACGGAAAACCATTAGAACCAGATGAGACACTGAAACAGATCAATTGAACCACTGGAAGGAGATGAAACTATACCGAAAAAGCGAGGCCACTGGAACCAGTCAAACTACCAGAACAACTGCAATTTCGGGGACCACTGGGACCAAGGGGAAAAACTCGGACCATTAAAACCACTGAGACCTTATAAACCACTGAAACCATTAGAAGCATTGAAAACTGTAGCCACCACTAGACCCATCATTAGAACCACTGAGACCAATAAAACCAAAAAGGTCATGACTTATTGAGCAATTACTTGGTTGTCCACTAGGGGGAGCGCCTCATAAGAGTGGCGGGGAAATGGACGCAAGTTTTCAGGCGATGAAGACTCGTCAGCTTACTTTGACTTGTGGAAGATGGAAAATGTGTATTATATCTTCAATTTTAACATTTTAAAACATATGTTTATACTTTTTGAAGCACCCAATTTCTGAGGAATATTAATACTGATTTCATTGGATTTAATATTGAAGGTATTTTATGTATTACTTTTGCAATGTTACACAAAAAAATGGTGTCACAGTTTATAAAATGAAACAATTGCCTATGTAACATTATGCCTGACAATGTTGTTTAAAGGAAGGCTCCTTTAATTTTACATGTATGGCTTGATTGGCAGTAAATAGTTAGTATAGCTACGAAACATGCATAAGAGCTGAAGAATACACTCGTATATTGATTTATTTAACTTTTTTCAACATAGAAGTACTTCCGTGTTGCAACACCCCCAAGTGGTGACGTCACTAGTGTGTATACTCGCTTGGGGAACAGTAGTTCACGCAGACATAACAACGAGGAAGACACAAACGTCAGTTATGCCTTACTGTATTGCAAAATTTTGCAAGGCGTCGGCAAGGAAAAACCCGCGAGAAAAAAAAAATAAAAAATAAATAAATTAAAAAAAAAAGCTACTTGAGTAGACAATGGTTTGTTTGCTAAGTGCTGTCAACCTCCCGAAGGACAAGCAGGCGTGCGCGCAGCGAACATTTCAGGCATGAGGACTTCGAATATATGTTACAATTTGAGATGGGGTACGCCACACGCCTAATACTAAAGCCCAACGCAGTACCGAGTATCTTTAAAGAACCAGACGTGGGAAATAATCAAGCCGATGGAGGAGCCGCAACTGCTAGCAACACGGAGCCTTCACTCTCACAACAGCCGGCACAAATCGAGGTCTTACTACGGCCACTGAAAGATCTCGGAGAAGCGAAGCAAATTTAAAGCGAAAGGTAGGCATGTTTCGGGGGTGGGGGGGCATTGGTTATTATACTGCACGGACTGTTTTATTTCATAATTCATTTGAAGGTGGCCAACGCAGGGGCACGTCGGCACGTTACCGTAATGCACAGTATTAACAATCGTTGGGGCGGCTGGCTTGACTTCGTCTTTTCGAGTGGCGGCTGGCCTGACCGCAGTGGGACGCTACGCAAAAAAGAAAAAAAAAACAGCTAGGGGAGGTTGGGTGCTGTAACGACGATACATTTAATTTTACTATTTTTTCTTTTTCCTGAAATATTTCGTCAGTTCCACACGTTTTGCATTGCTCGTACTGTGTGTCACTTTACCTGTTGGATATTTGTTCCTCCAAGACTTTTCTTCTTCACATCTTTCATCGCAACCAAAGCTATCCTGAGAATGTCTATTTAGTATTGCCATGTTGAATGTCTGATGTTCCAGGATGCAGTTGAGATTGTCCGCAAGGAACCGATCCTCGAGTTCTTTCATTTCCAGACAGCACACATTCATTAGCGGATTGTCCATTCCTGCAGCTCCCGCACGAGCACCACTCACCCCCCGCCTGATTCACTCGTTCGTCAAAGTTTATTTTGTGCCCGAAAAGACCATCTGGCGCCACAACTTTCACATCCAAGGCAGACTTTCCTTCGGTAGTGTTATTTTGTCGTGTTGGCTCGAAGCGATAAGGTTTAATCCTTCCGGGTTTGACGCTAGATGCACGGCTGCGTTGCATAGTGCTTCCATAGTGTAGCGTTTACACACTAGTGACGTAAACATCCGGGTTATTTAGTCACGTGTAACAAACATGCCGGCGTTCGATTCATTTTAACAATGGTTTAAAAGTTATTAAATGTACATAAAAAAATAATCACGTCACCAAATTAATTATTGAAAAAGTAGCAACTTTTTGCTGCTAAAAATGGATCAATAAGTAAAGTGTCCCTTTAAGAAAGACAAATTTGTTGACAGTGGTCTCTGTTAAAGCCCCAGTGTGTAGCTCACGACCGTCATCTATCGGTCAAACAAGATAATGCAATGATTTTAAGCACACGAACTACGGCGTCCCAGAGAGACCCTACTTCAACAGCCTACCACCAATTTCACCGGAACAGAACGCAAACAACTTCTGGTATTCCCTCGAGTGATGACGTAAGTGAATTGCATTTGTTAGACATACTGTACAGATCCCTAATATTTGTGATTTAGTCATTTAATTTCAGAATTAATATTTTTGTCGGCATTATTAGGAAATACTGTACGTCAGCTAATGATAATGGCTATCTATGTTCATATTTGTTAGTGCAACTAAACTATGCAACAGAGAACACACAGTTATGTTATATGTTTTATAGACATGTGGACCATCTCAAAGAGGGCGAGGAGGGGGCGAGGGAGACGACGAGGAAGAGAACGCGGTGTCTCGTAACGTACAATTATGTCATCATGGAAAAATAATTCCATTCGAGCATGCATGTGAATGGCTCAAAACATACCTTTGCTTGGAATATGTGGTATTTAGATTACATCTTTTGCTGATATGTTTAGTATATCGTACAAAAATAATGGTGTTAACTGAACTACACATCTGCAACTCAGACTCGTAAACCCCCCCGTGTCTTGTTGCTACTAACCACTCAGAAAAGTGCTGCTTACAAAAACATTTGAAACCCTTTACTCAGATATCGATTTGTCACCATGTTGAACAATTTTACCTAATAAATATCACTAAGCAACGTAATTAGTTTTGATTGAAGATACAACAGCTTCCTTGTACTTCGATGTGCAGGAATTTACATGGCTTTCACAAATAGTCTTGCTCATATAATAATGTACTTCATTGGCTCAGTGACTTTCAGTTCATTGTTTGGTACCTCATCTGACATACAATTGTTACCTTCTTGCAGAGACTCGTACAGGAAATGACCATGGAGGAACATGAAGATATCCAAGTCCAGCTGATAGACTGACACCAAGAAATACTTTTTGACACATTGCTGACACATCAGCACCACCATGATTTCCTGTACCTGGATCCCAGACTGCAGCACCTTGGTGACTTGTGGCAATTAAGTGACACTTTCCCAGATCCTCGAGGACAATACAAAGGTTTTTTACCTGGCATATAATTAGTCCATGTCTGACACTTGTTGTTGTAGTTTGTATAACTTGTATATTGTTGTTGTGTGTTAATTTGTACATTTTGAATAACTAAAAAAATACTATTTCCTTTGGCGTCAACATGCAGTGTTCATTCGACACCTAACCTAACACTATTTTACATGACTAGAAATGTAAAACATCAAAAGCCTGGAGAATTATTATAAATGCTTGCAATGACAAGGAATTCTTCATTGGCCAATGAATGTAAGGTACAGTACATGAAAATGAATAAATAAAATAAAGTAAAATAAAAGTCTACATGAAATGAACATATTAACTAAAAAAATTTTTTTTAAAAAAATGCTGTTAGAATATAATGAGCTCCATGAATTGCAGTTGTTCCAGAAATTTACCAATACGCTGTGCATTTCAAAATATGGAAAATAGACATACAGGTTTGGGCCAAAAGTAGTGTTACAGAGCAGGTATGTGTTGTACACAGCTAAAATATCTGATTACCTCAATACCATGATGTTTTTTTGTTTTGTGTGTGTGTGTGTGTGTGCTGACATTGTCCCCCATTAACATTGCAACATTCCTCAAACTCTCCCGAACACATAGTATGATCTGTAACACTACTTTTCGCCTACTCTATGATGTTATTGGGGCAAAATTAAGGAAGGCTTGTCCATTGATTGTGTGAACAGACTGCAGTAAAAATGAAGTCACTTCAATGTTTCCTGGTTTTATTAAGTTTGACATGCTCCTTGACTGCACAAGTGCATGTTATGGAGTGAGGGCATGTTCCCACCAACGATGATATCATATTCTTCAAAGGCTTGCTGAGGAAAGTGAGGGAGGAGTCACTCCATGGCTTCAGACACCTGGTCAGCAGGTCCTGTGTAAAACAAGTGGTGCTTGTACATTTGACCATTCCGTATTGCTTCACACAAAAAGTTCATGTAGTGTGTAATACCGTCCATATGTAAATGACATACCAAGACGTCGGCTGACTTCAGTTTGTTGCAGCTCAGATATGGTAGGTGGAGATACTGGTGGTACAACACCGAAGCCTTCTGGGGTCCTCCATTCAAGTGTCCTCATTCGGGGCATTCCAATATGGCTGCTGACTCTCCCCTTGATATTTTTTTTTCTTGCAGGTCAGTGATGTATTTAAACGGTGCATGAATGCTTGTATACATCAGAATATGGTTCTGGAAGCCCTCAAGTTTGGCTGTTGATCTAGTGTGACACAAACAAAAACAAAATTATAAAATAAAATAAAATAATTGATGATACTACTATATGTCACCAACTTTCCAACAAAGCCCCCAAAATAGAGGTAAGATCTTTAGTTTTTGGGCCCAAAACATTGTATTAGCTAGATAAAAGTAACTTGACTGCATAGAATATGCAAAGGCTGCTTGCTTGTCGGGTTTCCGTGGAAAACGTAGCAGCCTGTAAATTCTTGTGCACCCAATTACACAATGGACCAGTACACACTTGAGTGAGAGAGTTCAGACTCTAGCAGTGCTTACGGTACAGCCAGCATTTAAGTCCAGAAAGTTATTCCCTGCTGAAAATTAATTTCGAGAACACTATTTTCACCAACCACAACGAAAATAATTTTCAACTCCTCCACTAATACAGTATGCTTTAGATTCTCCATTGAAATTATGGGCAAATATACCTCCGAAATCACAGTTACATTACATTACACAATAACTTGCGCATTTACTCTAAATATAACGTGCCAGCGGGAATCTTTTTTTTTTTTTTTTCAAAGCAAGTAGCTTCATAACGAAATAGTTCGAGTGGTGCGGAGTTTCTAATCAACAGATACAGTGATCGTAAAACAAAGGTACGAACATCGTATTAATTAGTACGATGTATACTTTTTCTCTCGCACTCAAAACGTAAACACAAATGTACTCTTACTTACCGGTCAAGTAGAAAGCAGTCGAAGGCACCGGCACGTTCCAAACCTAGTCTGTTCCTCATTTCTCTCCATCTGGCAAATGCGGCTACAATATAAACTCTTGTTTTGTCGCACTGAAATAAAATAAATTCCCAAAGCAAATGTGATGCTTGATAATGCTCTCTTCAGGGACCGGAAACTCTTCTTCTTCGTGTACATGCGGTCGCCATACAAACCGGAAGTGCGTCTGCAAAGGCGTTCCAAAAACGCGTTAAGAAATGGAGCGCTGAAATTTGTTGTTGACGGCACCCGTAGCAGAAAGATGGTGGCGAAACATGGCGGACACTAGAAGCCGCAGCCCGGACATGTAAGATAATTTGCGATTTCTAGACTAATCGTTATATTTAAAAAAAGTACGTTTATGTGATACAACATATCTTTTTACATACTACTAACACAAACAATTGTGGGGGGTTTTCGAATGATTTATTGTTTCACCACTAGATGCCACTGTATAATACTGAGTGTACCTTTAAGAAGACATTTTATTTGTTTTAAAAAACAAATACACTAAAGTACTCAGTGTGAAGAAGTCACCAGTTTTAATATTGTGTTTCAGTGATGGTACAAAAAAACGATTTTCTTATTGAAAAAAACAAACAAACAAACCTCAGTTTATGTCTCAAGTAGGGCTGCACAATATATCGAAAAAATATCGATATCGCGATATTGGCCCTTGCAATATGCATATCGCAAAGGCACGCAATAAGTTTTATATGGAATTTTATGCTTTTTATATGAATTTGACCAGTCAGATGCTAACTAAAATGTGCATTGCCTTAATAGTTGAAAATTATCAATACATAATTACAATTAATTAACTAAGATTACATGAAGGTTGCTTATTTTGCCCCATGAAAACTGTTTTTCTTTCATTAGGTAATAAAAATGTAATTTCTTTAGGTAAATGTTAAATATCGCAATAATATCGATATCTCTATGTTCAGCAAGTATATCGCATATCGCATGTTTTTCCAATATCGTGCAGCCCTAGCTCAAGTAGTTTTATCGTAGATTATCGTGGATTTATGACATGACCAATATAGCAATAATCGCGGTATCATCTTATCGTGAGATAATCGTTATCGTGAGACGTGTATTGCATATTAGGGATGTAACGATATCCAAACATCACGATACGATGTTATTACGATATGAAGCTCACGATACGATAATTATCAAGATATTATGGGGAGGTTGATGATATTTAAAAAAAAATGACACAATATTGTAATTAAAATGAGCTCATACTAAAAAAAAGCACACAATATTGTGCTTTTGTACATAATAGCATAATAGCAATGCATATAAACCACCTACAATCTCTAATAACATATTGACTAGCTTCACGGGCAAATTATGTCCTCCTTCATCTGACCATTAACATCGTTTTTATATATAGAAGGGACAAAATATCCCTAATGAAAATTAAACTGCACGAAAAAGTAGCCACCAGAGGGTGCTAGAACTGCACAAATGGAAATCAACCTGACTTTTCTTTTTAAAAAATGTGCTGCTTTAATATAGTGAACATGATGACGACGATATTGCGGCAGTTTTAATATCACAATATCACGATATTGCCCTTATCGTTACATCCCTAGCCGCATCTCGTATCGTATCGTCAGGTACCCAGAGGTTCCCACCCTTACTGAGACCACTAGCATCAGAGCAAACCACTTTGACCACTGGCACTCGTGGGATCAACTGGGACCACTTGAACCAATTGGGCCAAATTTGGAACCATAGACGCCTTCTGTGAACTATGGCGACCTCTTGAGGTCACTTGGGACAACTAACTGGAAGCGCACAACGACTACCACTACGGATGCTAAGTGGCGCGACGGAGGAAGAAGAGAAGAACAGGGTCAAAAATAGACACGCTGGGACGAGGACGTGTGAACCAGGAAACAAGTGTTTACGGCCCACCAGCACAACAACTTCCTGTCTGGAGTGACATTTTCATAAACAAATTCAAAGCCATCCACGCATGCAAACACACTCCGCGGACAGATTGTTCCAATTTACTTGAAGGCACAAACAACAACAACGACAACAACAACTAGACTAAGTGCAATTTGTGGAGAAATTGCGTGGGAATGCTGAAAGCTGAATGCTAAGATTTGAATGCATGTGGAATGCTTATGAAGTAAATTGGAAGATAAATTATGAACTCCTGGTTACTGGACAATGCTCTTTACCAAATGTGCCACCAAACAGTATCAGAAACCTGGTAATGACGGTAAGTTATATGTTAAGGAAGTGGGCGTGGAAAGTGATACTTATAAAAAGTTCAATGTCTGTCCCATTGAAAATGAATGTGGAAAAGCTGATATTAAATGTTAAATTGTGCAAATACTGTAAGTAATGTGGAATCAGACGATATATACCCCCGGAGGTGTCGATTTTTGAAGCTAGTTGAAATTTGAACAGTGTAAATTCAATTGGAAGTATTATGTGAGAGTTGTTACATGGCAAAGAACTGCGGAGAATAAAAATCACAATACACAACAATGCCGCAAATCGTCCTATGCAAACGTTTCGATAGGAAATAATGAAAGTTGTTCTTTTGCAGGGTCAAACGGGTCATCATAACTAACTAAAAACATTTACTAACTGTTCAGGCAGGCCACATTTTTGACACTTTCAATAAATAAATAAATAAAGTCAAACTAGCATAAAATAAGCGGTCACTCGACTCAAACGATAAACGTGATTGGCAAAGCATTTTTTTTTAAACAATTGTAATCATCGCAAAGCGGAAGCAATAAAAGACTAACTTACATTTGAGAACATTTTTTAAAAGCCAAAGAAAAAGTAAAACACAAACACTCAATGACAATATAATCAACAAAATTTACTTTTAGTAAGTAATTATTAACATTTGAGGTTTGTCACATTTCTACAAACGTCCCTAACCAGTTTTTTTTTTTTTTTTTTTTTTATCACATTATTAAACATTTTTAGCATAGACCAATATTTTATTTGCTAAGTCATAAGAGCTTTTAGTCAAATATTACTGTCAGTAGTGCTCAAGTATCACTATGTTGTTTATCTTGGCAAGAAACACAATAATAATAATAATAATAATGATAATGTTAGTGTGTCACGAACTATTATTAATGACAAAAAATATATAAAATATCCCTATTCAGTGATTACGACATTACAAAACATTTTTTTAAGAATCACTATGACGTTCAACATTTTCAAGTATTGCCTCAACCTGATTTTCACGACATCATTAAAACTAGTTACTAAGTCAAACTAGCTAGTAGGGCTGCACGATATTGGAAAAACATGCGATATGCGATATACTTGCTGAACATAGCGATATCGATATTATTGCGATATTTAACATGTACCTAAAGAAATTTCATTTTTATTAACTAATGAAAGAAAAACATTTTTCATGTGGCAAAATAAGCAACCTTAATGTAATTAATTGTAATTATGTCTTGATAATTTTCAACTGTTGAATGACGATGCACATTTTAGTTAGCATGTGACTGGTCAAATTCATATAAAAAGCATAAAATTCCATATAAAACTTATTGCATGCCTTTGCGATATGCATATTGCAAGGGCCAATATCGCGATATCGATATTTTTTCGATATATTGTACAGCCCTACTAGCTAGTACAGATGATTACTAAACTGTTTAGCTTGGTATCAAACATCTCGATTGTCTTGAGCTAATTATTTTTCGTAATTACGTTAAATGTTTCTAAAATTTCAATTGTTTTTTTATGACATTGTTTACTATTGCGAACTCGATATTCAGAACACCATACAAATAGTTACTTCATCGTACTAACTATAGTTAGTACAGCAAGTAATAATTTATCGCTACATCGTTAAGCTTGATATCGAACATCTTTATAGTATCCTAAACTAGCTATCACATTTTTCTAGACATTGTGAAATGTTTTTTTTTGTTTTTGTTTTTTTAATAATCCCTAACAAGTTAATTAAATCTATGGAACTTTTTATTAAATCATCAATCATTACGCAATTGAAGAAACTAGTTGGTAGCATTCTACAAACATTTACTAATGTCCTGAGGGGGGGGGGGGACAAGGGACACTCATAAATACGAGTGACGAATCAAATATAGTTGGTGTATACTAGTAAAGCATATGTAACTATCGACGTCATTTCTCTTGACGAGGACATCAAGCTGAAAATGTCGCTGACATAACTTTTGCTGTTGACGTGTGACGTCACCGTTGTAAGCTGAAGTTGAACGTTTGTGCTGGGGCGCGAAACGCAAGTTCAGCAACTCCTGGTTAAACAACTGACATACGCGGTAAAACGTCACGACTAGTTGAAGAAAAAAAACAAAAACAAAAAAAACGTCACTACCAAGTCAAGCAAGTTTGTGGGCGAAAGTTGAGCGAAGAGGGCGGACTGCTGCCAAGGCCAAGCGACTTTTGACAAATGTTTGTCAAAAGTTTGTCAAGACTTGCGGCGCTCACCTTCGTCATGTCGGCCTGTTGAGTCCGTCGCGTCCTCCGAGTGAGAAAAGTGTCAAGAGGGGCGAAGATTTGTCAAGGCTCGACTTGTCCTCCTCCTCCGCCTCCTTCTCCTTCTCTCGGCTCACGTCCCGCATTCCTGCTTCCGCTTCCTCCTCAACGCACAAGACAAGCTAAGACAAAAAGGGGAAACAGCACCCTCTGGCGAACCGCCGTCGCCTTACAGCCTCAAGTTTATTGCTTTATTACTTTATTGCTATTACAATCAAATAACCTTCCAAAATCGTCAAACTGCACACAAAAAAATCGAAAAACATCATATAAACAAAAATGTTTCCATTTAAAAAAAAAATAAATACGTAATGACTTTATTTTCGTTTTCTTCTTCTCCGGAAAAAGGGGAAACAGCATCCGCTGGCGAACCATGACTGCGCTACAGCCTCAAGTACATTCATTTTTTTGAATATGCGGATTAAATTGACTTCAATAAACAATGTCTAATATTCATTATCATAAAATTTTTGTCAAACAAAACTATATTTTCTATAATAATAATAATGATTTTTTTTTCTAAAATTTATAATTTATAAAAGATTTTCTCAACCCCCGAAGATGTCTCCGTCCCCGCAGGGAAAAAAAAAAAAAGGGGGGGGGGGGGGGGAAACAGCACCCTCTGGCGAACCGCCACCGCGTTTCAGTCTCAACTTATACGTACAAGGCACAACATATATATTTCTTTTTTGTTAATACTACCCTAAAAAAAACACAATAATAATAATAATAATAATAATAATAACGGTTGCCAATGTTTATATTTTGATGATTGCAAGTGGTTAACATCGAATAAATCGAGAACATAATACATTTTAATCGTAAATTAAAACATTTATTATTAATTCGTTTATCTTTCTTTAACGGTGCTTGCCTGCTTTTCTAAGCATTACATTCCAAGCATGTTAGCTCGTTAACATCATGTTTCACCTGCTTTACATAACTGCAAATGGCGTCCAGCTTGTTTCGTTTGTCGTCATCGAAAGCTGCCGTGCAGCGTTTAGCCAACAGATGGAGCCAAAGACACGTCGAGGGAGACAAGCACTCAGTGGCCACTTCATTAGGTACTCCGGCCCCTTACTATGCAAAAGGCTTCCTCATCCTTCCTACTACTACTACAGCTGCTGAGACTCTGTACTACTACTACTACTATCAATAATACTAATACTAATAATAATACTAATAATAATACTAATAATAATAAAATAATAATAATATAATAATAATAATAATAATAATAATAATAATAATAATAATAATAATAATAATAATAATAATAATAATAATACTAATAGGGCGGCACGGTAGTCGAGTGGTTAGCACGTCCGCTTCCCAGTTCTGAGGTCTCCGGTTCGAGTCCAGGCTCGGACCTTCCTGGGTGGAGTTTGCATGTTCTCCCCGTGCCCGCGTGGGTCTTCTCCGGGTACTCCGGTCTCCTCCCACATTCCAAAGACATGCATGGCAGGTTAATTGGGCGCTCTGAATTGTCCCTAGGTGTGCGTGTGAGTGTGGATGGTTGTTCGTCTCTGTGTGCCCTGCGATTGGTTGGCAACCAGTCCAGGGTGTCCCCCCCCTACTGCCCAGAGCCAGCTGAGATAGGCGCCAGCAGCCCCCGCGACCCTTGTGAGGAATAAGCGGTCAAGAAAATGGATGGATGGATAATAATAATAATAATAATTTTATTAAATATTTTATTATTAAATTTATCATTTTATTCAGCCTCGACACGATAAAGAGGAAAAGCAAGTGTTGCGCGCTGCTCGAGTAGTACTGTGCCCCATGATGACGCTGTTTACCAGCCAACACTGACCGAGCACGTTTTTGCTAACTTTCTCTGACCAAAGTGCCATGAATATGATTTGAGCTTAAGATTGTTCGGGTTTTTTTGTTTTGTTTTGTTTTGTTTGTTTGTTTGTTTGTTTTAACGGAACGCAACGAGCACTACGAGTGACAAAGCGGACTTGCTCGCCGTGAAAATATTCATGACGTCACGCAGCTTTCTCAGACGACGTCCATCTTCACATAAACTATCATTTGTTTCCTAAATCTCTCTCGAAGCTTTTTCGTTAAAAAGTGTGCGATTTGCGTCCACGTGTATTAGAAAATTGATTGCGTGTGCGTGCACGTGACGTGCTGCGTGAGTGAAATGGACTCATCGTTAAAGATTAGCTAGCATGTGACCAAGGTGCTTGAAAGTTGCCCGGTAACTCGTTAGCAACCACTTGATCAACCCTCCGCATCACCACAGCCTTCACGTTGCCATGGTAACCGGCGGCTCACCTGGCTGCTCACAGTTTGTTAGCGTAAGACCACAAAGTTCCAAATTTATGTTACTGATAGCTTTCATGTGTCAAATAATTCATTGTGGATGTCACGTCTTGATGATATTTCCATTAGTTTACATTTTGGGGAAACAAAATTGGAGTTAGATAACAACTTTGTCAACTTTGAGTTGGCGCGTTTTTTTTTTGTTTGTTTTTTTGGCGTTGGCCATCCGCGTGCGCGTGCGCGCGCGCGAGGCGGCAGATGGGCTTTTCCGGAAGCTGGGTCACGTGATCCCCGCGGGGCCTTCGCGTGCGTGACGTATGGCGAGAACTAATGGGCGTGGCCCGGACATGCTAATTGCCAGGCGTGCACGCGCGCACGCGCGCGGGCACGTCGGCTATAAAAGTGCGACTCCTCCGCGCGCACGACACAAACCTCCCGGCCCGCTGACACGCGCACGCACGCACGCAGGCGTGAGAGGATGCACTACGTCTGAAAGGCGGCAAAGCAACAAGAACGACAGCAGGTACGTGATTTTTTTTTTTTTTTGATTTTTTTTTTTTATAATCGTTATTTGTTAGGATCACTCTTGACATTCAATGACGTCATAATTTCGTCAACAACAAAGTGAGTGATGATTCCAATCAACACAACAAAAGGAAGATAATTTTATTCAAACTTTTATTCGGATGTTTGTTTTTAAATATTCAGAATCACTTTTGATCATTTTGAAGTTTGACTTCATTTTTTTGGACTTTTGAACAATCTGACAAGTTTTTTTTGTTTTTGTTTTTTTTTCTGGCCAAATTGAAAAGTTGAAGCTGACTGATGAGGTCGGAAACATTTTCATGTATTTGGATGCATGCAAGTATAGAAAAAAATGAAAATTTATGAAGGATTTTCAAAATGGATTATGTAAGATTTGCCATCGATGATAAATGCGCTTTCATGTTTTTGGAAATAGTTTCAGTTGAAAACAACCCGCGACTGTTTTTTTTTGTTGTTTTTTTTATTGTTTTTTTTTTTTTTTTTTTTTTTTTTTCGTTTTTACATGATCCAAATTCATTAGAAGGAGATTTAATATGACAATGAATCAATTTGTTTTTTGAAGTGTCTTGAATGAAAATGTGATTTTTTTTTCATTTGCTTTTTGCAATGAAAAACTGGGGGACTTTTTGTACGATACCACTTTTTTTTCTCTCTCTCCAGATCAATACCAGTCAGTACAAGTACTCAACTTAAGTCGCCGATAACAAAGCAGTATTTCTGATACACAAATAAAAAACAAACAAACAAAGGACAGATCATTTTAAAGAAGCACTCACTATCCAATATAGCACTTTTTTTTAATTGTATGAAATTAATGGCAATTTTCTATTAACTTTTTTCCATTTGTTCATGCGGTGAAATACATATTTTGTATAGAACATACGATAAAATTAATTGTAATAATAAATAAATAAATAAATAAATAAATAAATACAATGGAAGTATTAGAGGCACAAATCCAAATATATCAATATAGTTATTGATTTTCTTTAAATGAAATAAATATATCTCAAGAATTAAGAAAAAAACTCCTCATGAAAAACATTTTAAAATGGAAATATTTGAATATAAAAAAATTTTAATTTGACGGATGCATCATAATTAAAATTCACATTAGAACATGAATCATCTTGATAAGTCAGTTTTGAACAAAATGAAAACTTGCAATCAATCAACCACAAACGTATACACATCATTCATTTTGTTAGTTTTATTAAAATAAGTTTTGGATCCTTTTTTATGCTTATTAGTGTAATTAAAAAAAATAAAAATCATTATTTGCTGCATATCAATCAAGCTCATTATGAATTTTTTTTTTCATCCCTAATGAAAGTCAGCATCATCTTCATCGTCTTCTTCATCATCGTCAGCGTCATGACGAGGTCGGAGCAGAATTTTGGCGAGCGTGAGGAGGAGGAGGAGGCCGGCAGCCCCACGGGAGGCGGGACAGGGACAGGGACGGGAGGCGAGGAGGAAGAGGACGACGAGCGGCAACGCCTCCTCCTGGACGAGGAGGAGGAGGAGGAGGAGGAGGAGGAGGAAGAGGAAGAGCAGGAGGAAGACGAAGACCAGGGCGACGGCGACAACAAGCCCAAAAGACGAGGACCCAAGAAGAAGAAGATGACCAAGGCTCGCTTGCAGAGGTCAGACGCCAACAAACGGCCCTTGACCTTTGCCCTCTCACCTCAACACAATCCACAAATTGGAAAAAAAAAAAAAAAAAGATTTGCATCAAGGGAACCGAAATCTAGCCTCGGAATATTCGTCTCTATAACGCCAAACTCATCTCGGCAACGTACACCTCATTTTGTCAAAACGTCACATATTTCATATTTCACATATTTAATTATGTACAATTTGAATTCATGACTCAACTTTTTTTTTTTTTTTTGTCTGTAGGTAAGTGTTAATGTTGGATTCGGCAGGACTGGTCTTGTACAAACAACAGAGAATTAGCAAGTTAGCTAAACTAGCAATGACCTTAATTAGCATTGTGGCTAAATATTAGCTTCCAAAAAGTGGTATTTTTTTTATTCACAGAAACACAAAATGTAGTAATGAAACGAAATGGAAAAAAACAAATCAGATTCTAAAATTAGCCAGTTAGCGAAAGTGATGTTAGTTAGCAATGTGGCTACATATTAGCGTTTAAAAAAGTGATTTTGATTGTTTTGCACAGAAACACAAAATGTGGTGATGAAATTTAACAAAAAGAAGAGAAATCAGATAAGAAAATTAGCCAGTTGATGAAATTGATGTTAGTTAGCATGGTGGCTACATATTAGCATCCAAAAAGTGTTTTGTTTTGTTTTTTATCCCCCACAGAAACACAAAATACTGGTAATGAAACCAAAAAAATAAGATCTGAAAATTATCAAATTAGCTAAACTAGCAATCATGTGAATTAGCATTGTGGCTACATATTAGCTTCCAAAAAGTAGTATTTTCACAGAAACACAAAATGTGCAAATGAAACGAAAAAAAAAAATAAAAAAAATCAGATTCTAAAATTAGCCAGTTAGCGAAAGTGATGTTAATTAGCATTGTGGCTACATACTAACGTCTAAAATGTGATTTGTTTTTTTTTCCACAGAAACACAAAATGTGGGGATGAAATTTAACAAACAAAAAGTGTTCAGTAGCATTGTGGCTACATTTCTCTGAACAAATGAGATGAACACAATAGCAACTTAGATAATGCGGTAATATCATAGTAGCATAAGTGTCTTCATCTTCAAAACAGAAGCAAATGCGGTGACAAAATTACACAAAAAACAAATGAAAAAAAAATAGCAAGCTGGCTAGCGTGGTGATGATACATTCACATTGTGTATTAGCAACACATTAGCTGCACTGGAATTTTTCCACATTTTTTTATGCTACAATCTTGAACATGTATTCTATTGATTTTTTTTCTTCAACATGTCATGATAAAGTGATATGTTGGAACTGAAATGTGACTGCAAAGCATTAGCAACGTGGCTATTTTTTTTTATTTTGGGCCCGGCAGGTTCAAAGTTCGGCGCATGAAGGCAAACGCTCGCGAGCGTAACCGCATGCACGGACTGAACGACGCCCTGGAGAGTCTGCGCAAGGTGGTCCCCTGCTACTCCAAGACGCAAAAATTGTCCAAGATCGAGACCCTGCGCCTGGCCAAGAACTACATCTGGACCCTCAGCGAGATCCTGCGATCCGGGAAAGCCCCCGACCTCATCACCTTTGTGCAGGCCCTCTGTAAAGGTATACCGTACATGCACACCACACGCATACTGTACGCTACTCATACCGTAGATTTACTCCATTTGCACAGGGTTATAATATATATATATATATGTATATATATATATATATATATGTATATATATATATATATATGTATATATATATATATATATATATATATATATATATGTATATATATATATGTGTGTGTGTGTGTGTATGTATATAATTTAACTAATTTGTAATAAATATGAATTAACATGTAATAGATGGATTAACATGTTTTAAATACTTTTAATCACCACTAATAAACAAGTAAAAGCGTTTAATAATTGTGGTATTTCCTCTCAACTGTAATATGCCGAGCAGTAATTAAAATGTAATTGACATGTACAAATTAAACATAAATAACATAAGCAATAAACGTGAACAAGCATTAATTAACCTGTAATAAAGATGAGGAAACATTAATCAGCACATCATAAAGATCAGTATATGCATAATTAATATGTCGTAAACATAAATAAGCATGAATAAACATAAATAAAGAAAATAAACAAATACGTTAATAAATAATAAATAATAATAAATAAGTACATATATTAATTAATTAACTTTAAAATGTAAATACAAAAAATCAATTAATTAACTACTAATTAAAATTACATTTAAAAATAAAGTTAAATAAATAAATAAATAAAAATTGTTGATATATAAATAAATAAATTAATTACCTTTTGAAAACTTTAAAATGTAAATTAAAAAATTAATTAATTAATTCACGCACTGCAATTGGGTGGCAACCGGTTCAGGGTGTACCCCGCCTGTATCCTGCCCAAAGCCAGCTGGGATAGGCTCCAGCACCCCCGTGACCCTTGTGAGGAAGAAGCGGTTAAGAAAATGGATGAATTAATTAATTAATTAATTAATTAATTAATTAATTAATTAATTTTAATTTTAATTAATTAAATTTAAGAATAATTAAAGTTAAACAAATAAATAATTAAATAAATTAACACTAAACACTTTAAAATTGTAATTAAAAATGAATTAATTAAAATTAAATCTAAAAATAAAATAAAATAAATTAATTACTTTATAATTAGTTACTAAATTAATTAATTAATTAAATGATTAAATAATAAAGAAAATAAAGATAAATAATGAGTAGTTAAGGTGTAATAAATAATAAGGCATGAGTAAGGAATACAAGCTGCTGTGTGTGGCGTTTCAGGTCTGTCGCAGCCGACCACCAACCTAGTGGCGGGCTGCCTGCAGCTGAACCCCCGCACCTTCCTCCCCGAGCAGTCGGCCGAGCTCCCCGCCCTGCACCTGCCCCCGCCGGGCGCCGCCCCCTACGCGGCGGCGGGACACTTCTCCTACCAGACGCCGCCGGGCCTGCCCAGCCCGCCCTACGGTACCATGGACCCGTCGCACGTCTTCCAGCAGGTCAAGGCCCCAGCGTACGGCGGGCCCCCCGACGCCTACTTCGACGGCGGCGTCCTGCAGGTGACGGACGGCCCCACCTTCGACCCGCCCCTCAGCCCACCCCTCAGCGTCAACGGCAACTTCTCGTCCTTCAAACACGAGGCTGCGGCGGCGGATTACGACAAGAGTTACTCCTTTGGCGTGCACTACGGCGGCGGCGGCGTGGGCGGCGTCTACGCGCAGGTGGACAACCTGATGAGCTTTGACGGACACTCGCATCACGAGCGGCTGATGAACGCTCAGCTCAACGCCATCTTCCACGAGTCATGAGCCAGAGCCGCTTCCTGTCCTGTCCCGGGACGCTCAAGCAGCAATAAAGACAAAACTATGCAATTTGGACCCCGCCCCCCCCCCCCCCCCCCCGCCCCCCCAAAAAAATCTATTTTTCAGCATCCATCTTGTTGCTTTTTTTTCTAAAATATCCTCCTAGCGTGGCATGTCCTCACCTTACACATATTTGGAAAGTCCTCTATTCATTAATGGGGACATTATTATTAATATTATTATTATTATTATTATGGAAAAAAGGCTTTTTTAATGTCAAGTATTCAGGGCTGCTTATTTTCATTAGTAACTAATCTATTATTTTCTTCAAATGATCAATTAAAGGGATACATGACTCATTGAACAATTTTCAGCAGTGAAAAATAAATGTTTTGTGAAGAATGAATTTGCTAACTTAATTCATTTTCATGTACAATTAATACCTTAAAAAAGTAAATTTTGTACTTGCTGTCGACTGATGATGACATCACCTGTGCTGAGGAAGTAGGTAACGACCAATCATGGCTCACCTGTTTTCTGGCTTTGGTTAGCAAACTAAGCCATGATTGGTCGCTACCTACTTCCTTAGCACAGTGGATGTCATCATCAGTCGACAGCAAGTAGAAAAAAAGTAGGTATTAATTGTACATGAAAAATCGTGACGTTACCACATTCATTATAGACCAAATACAAACTTTTCACTGCTAAAAATGGTTAATTGAGTCAAGTATCCCTTTAATCAGATTAAAAAAATAAATAAATGTTTAATCTCCATTATACATCATACATCAAACAAGAAGATTATTTCAAGCAACAAATGCCCAAACAAACATCTCTCAAGAAAAAAAAGGCAAAAATGGTGATCATTGATTTCCAAATTAAAAGCAGATGTTTGAAAGGACTAATCCTGAAAACAAGCCCTTTTCAATTTTGCCCAACTGTGACATCACAGTCGGGATAATTAACATAATCTTGCGGCTCGCCCACACAAGTTTCTCAGTCAATGATTTGCACCACTTGTCTGGATGACGTTCCAGATCTTTAATGATCAATTGAAGAAAATAATAGATTAGTTACTAATGAAAATAAGCTGCCCTGAACCACTTTCTCCTGGCTCATGTCAAAGCCATCACGGTAAGCTGAGCTACAGTGTTAGGAGAAAATTAGCATTAGCAACGCTATAGTTTGTGATAAGAATAATCAAAGAAGGCGTATTTATGTCACATTTTGGCTGACTTGGTGATGAAATTTCTGCCTGTGATAATGCAAGTCAATCTACTAATACTTCTTCGCTTGAAAACATGCACTCATATTTGACAGTAAAACACAAAAGAAAAAGAAAAATTCAAACACGTATGCGAGTTTTATAGAAAATAAAGTTGTTTTGTATCACACATTACATTTGTGGGTGTGCGCAGTGTTTCTTTATGTGTGTATGTGTGGCATCCATGCATAAGATTTTTTTCATAAATTAAAATCTTGCCTGCAGAATGAACATCTGGGCCCATCTGTCGCACGCGCACACACACCATCACTATCCATCAAGTTAACAGTTAGCTTTCAGCTGAGCGTGTAAGTGACATCATTAGCTTTTTAGCCAAGCTAGTAGTGTTACCAGTGGGTTTAGCTTTTAGCTAAGCTAGCGGCGCTGCAGCATTTAGCAATACTGTACTCTGATTGGTGTTGGAAGTAAAAGGTATCATTTGTAGTTTTTGATTGGCGCTGGCGAGTTTGGCATTTGGCCGAGTTAAGCAGCATGACGGATGTGACGAGCGCAAGTTAGCATTTAGCAAACTTAGCAGTGTGTGACTGAGAATTGTAGTTAGCTTGTAGCAACGTTTGAAGGAGGGCCGATGAGCATAGTTAGCATTGAGCGATGACAGCAGTGGTTCTGATGTGGGCAGTTAGCTTTTAGCAATGTTAGCAGTGACGCCGATGAGCATCGTTTGCATTTAGCAAACTTAGCAGTGTGTGACTGAGAATTGTAGTTAGCTAGTTAGCTAGTTAGAGTCAAGTTAGCAGGAGGGCCGATGAGCGTGGTTAGCATTTAGCGACGTCAGCGTTGGTTCTCATGTGGGCAGTTAGCTTTTAATAACGTTAGTAGTGACGCCGATGAGCGTTGTGGTTAACATTTAACTAAATTAGCATTGAGGTATGTGAACATAAAGTTTTGTTGTTGAAACGCACAAAGTTTTCATAATAATAATAATAATAATAATAATAATAATAATAATAATAATAATAATACTTAAGATTTATAACATTTTTAGACTGTTTAAAAGTTAATGCACGGAAAGAATGTTTGGCCGCCCGTGCGCGCCCCCGAGACCAGCGGCGTACTCGTCCCTTCGTTCCACGTGCTGCGTGAGCCGCGTCGTCACCATGACGACCAAACCCCGGAAGTGCCTGGATCAGCTTAGCTCGCGCGCGGAGCGGGACGGCTAGTGCACGTCGGGTTTATTTTGTTGTTGTTTAGTTTGTTTGCTTGTTAAATTGTGAACATGTCGACGCGCGAGGAGAACGGAGAGAAGAAAGAGCAGAAGGTAAAGAAGGAGAAGAAGCTCAGCGGGAGGAAGAAGAAGAAGGAAGAAGAGAAGGAGCAGAAAGCTGAGGAGGAGTACATGCGGGAAGAGGAGAGCAGGTGAGCGAGCGACAGGGATGATGACGTCATAGCCCGCCAAATCACGTCGAAACTTAACTTTACACTCACGTTTTGCTGCGGACCAGAAGACCGGAACTAATGTAAAGAAAAAAAATATGTAAAATATGTTTATGAGATACATGGTTATTTGGTTGTTTAGCTAACTTTTGCACTGTGAATACTACAAATTCACATAGGTACATTATATTTCTCATGTTTGAAGTATTTTTAAATGAGCGTTCCAGGTTTTAAGTAGACATTATGATGTCAAACTTTTTAGGAATGGTGGCATCCATTTTAGGTACAAGGAGTCGGAACTCGCGCTTCAACTAATTTTAATTATTGATTAAAGGGACACTTGACTCATTGAACAATTTTCAACAGGGAAAAGTGAATATTTTGTCCAGAATGAATTTGATAACTTCATTATTTTTCATGTACAATTAATACTAGGGGTGCACCGATTGATCGGCCGGCGATGGAAGATCGGTGAGCGGCCGATCTCTTAAAAATATGCCGATCTTTTCCACTAATCTCATCTCCATCCTCAGAGGTCTGAAAAAGTCAGCCACTGTCCTCTTCTGCTGAGATGATAAATAGGATTTTCATTTTTATTTGAGAGAACCACTTCACGTGCAGTTAAAACAACACGTTTGTTTTATTTCGCCGATATTGTTCAATGTTTTCCTATAAAACAAGATTGGAAATTTGGAACACTGAAGGTATATGCTGCTTGTAATGAAAAAAATCGGCATCGGCAATAATCGGAATCGGTAGGTTAGACTTTTTAAAAGATCAGGGATTGGTGATCGGCCGGAAAATTGTGATGGGTGCACCCCTATTAATACCTTTTAAAAGTAATTTTTAACTTGCTGTCTGTCGACTGATGATGACATCACCTGTGCTGAGGAAGTAGGTAACGAACGACCAATCAAGGCTCACCTGTTTTCTGGCTTTGGTTAGCAAACTGAGCCATGATTGATTGTTACCTACTTCCTTAGCACAGGTGATGTCATCATCAGTCGACAGCAAGTAGAAAAAAAAAAATACTTTTTAAGGGTATTAATTGTACATGAAAAATAATGAAGTTGCCACACCAATTATAGACAAAATATTGACTTTCACTGCTGAAAATGGCTCAATGAGTCAAGTGTCCCTTTACTCTGTCAATTCATTGATGAGTGAGATAAAAAACAAAACAAAACCTTACTTTATTTAAAAATAGGACATTATTTGAAATTGACAGTTGAGAAAATGCACAAACATAAATTTAATACAATTCAGTTTTTGGTTTGCTCCATCTGAAAATTGGGAAAACGTTTTTATGCAAGAGAGAAAAGAAGTGAAAATGTGTCAAATGTGTTTTTGTTTTTTGCAGTGAGCGTGTGTTGCTGCGTGGGATCTTTAAAGTGGGCAAGAAGAGCCACGATGTCCTCCTGACCAGCACCCGACTCACCTGGACCCCCATCCTGCCTGAGAGCCCCGCAGGTCAGGTGGCCACGCCGACATCTGCGCGGAATGTGGCGGCAGATGCCGCTGTAACTGAGACCAGCGCGCGCGCACGCACACACGTGCACGCACACACGCGTGCATACGTTAGCATAGTTAGCATTTGGAAACGTAAGTTTGTTTGAAGTTTGGATGAGTTAGTAGTTTGTGGTGGAGCTGACGAGTGCCATTAGCAGTTAGCAAAGTTAGCAACGTAACTGATGTGTAGTTAGATTAGTTGCGTAACATAATTTATTGGAGGAATGCTTCGTTATAATTTGATCTGTGAGGTGTTCATAACGTCTCAATTCTCGCTGCGCATATTCCAAAACATCAATCAAGCTCGATCAATCAATCGGAAATGAACTGGTACCGCTTTGGTACCAATTGGTAGGACCGAGTAGGTACCATGCTGTGGAAAATATTACTAGCTAGCTGGTGTTTTTGTTTTGCTTTCATGTTGCTGTTTTGACACAACTAAATGAGTAAATATACAATTATTTGTGTGTGTTTGTGACAATCTGTTTTGCTGGATTCCATCCAAGGGTAATGTCATTAAGTGTGTGCGTGTGTGTTGGCAGTAGTAGTGAGCAGTTGGTTATGCCCGCGGGGGGTTATTAGATTCTCTCAGTGTGAGCAGATTAACACACTCACAGAGACACACACGCGCACAGTCACCATGCTCCGCGCACACGTGTGTGTGTGTGTGTGTGTGGGGGGGGGGGGGGGGGGGGGGTGTACAGAAATGGATCAGCTGTTGTTTATGAGAAGTTCTTCCTGTCAATCTGCTCGAGGATGTGCGACATGTTGTTTACCTGCAGGGAGCTTTTACAAGTTTTTTTTTTTTTTTTTAGTGGTTCAAATTTCTGGAAGTTAGCAAGGTGATTGATGAGCGTAGTTAGTGTTGCGTTTTTTTTAATTGCGCTAATTAGCATTTGGGAAAGTTGGTGTGATTGAGGCGCAGCTATAGTTAGCATTTAGCATAGTTAGTGGGGTAATTGAGGAATAACTTTTAGGTAAACTAGCGTGACTATAGTTAGCATTTAACAACATTAGTTGTGTGATTAATGAGCGTTGTTAGCTTATAGTTTGGATAACACAGTGCCCGTTGGGTGATGTTAACTTATGCTAACTGTATCTTTGCGAGTGGAAAGGTAGTTAGCAGCAGAATTGAGCTAAGATATCAATGTTATTGATGAGCAAGTGTAATTAGCTAAGGTTGCACTGTATACTAATGGGGATAGTTTTGCTTTCGTCTAAGGTATTGGCGCTGTAGTTAGCATTGAGTAAAATGACTGATGTTATTTATGAGTGCAGTTTTAGAAATATCGTTTCCATTTGGTATCGTTAGTTTTCAGCGATGTCACATTTCAACATGATTGATGACATCATCAACATCCAGTGGGGGACGACATATTTATTCGTACAGTCATTGGCAAAATCATTAGGTACACCGTACAATAGAAAAAAAATCGTCATTAATGCTGTCCATTTAATATTATTTTTATTCTTGTGTGAAACTGTTCAGAATATTTTGAGGCCGTGTGTGTGCGCTCAGTGTGTCGGCGAGCACAAGATGGGAGATTCTCGTCCATCTGGACGTAGTGACATGCTACAGGCGTGTGTGCGTGGGGGTGTGTGTGTGTGGGTGTGTGTGTGCGTACACGCTGTCACTTCAGATCTCATTCATGTTGTTGTCCAATCTGTGCGTCTCAGTGTGATCGTTTTAATTTCACTCGACTGGACACTGCATGACTTCATTACATATTTTTAGGTTAAATTATGTTCATATACTACACAAGTCTCATCCATAATCAATAAAAAAAAAAGGTGTTATTATGTTTACATTACCTATGTTCCATAACGTTTAATATCAACTTTTCCCCATTCATTTTCAATGGGACAGCCATTGAACTTTTTCTAACTATCGCTTTCCAAGCCCACTTCCGTACATATATAACTTACCATCATTACCAGGTGTCTGATACTGCTCGGTGGCACAGATTGTATCTCTCAATTTACTTCATAAGCATTGTACACGCATTCAAATCTTAGCTTTCACCTTTCAGCATTCCCACACAATTTCTCCAGAAATTAGTCTAGTTTTAAAGCACTTTAAAACATGCATTGCTGTATACAAAGTGCTGTACATGAAACGGAAATTGGTCATGCAGTGAAGAATAAGATAAGAAAACAAGAACAAAGCAAACATTTTCAGTGAGTGTACAATTGTTTTTTTGTATACAAGTAAATAATTTAAAAAAATTAATAAGAAGAAGTAGGCGAGTGGATAAATAAATAGCTAAATAAATAGAATAAACATCAGATTAATAACCAATGCTGTTAGCATATAGCCGAGTTAGCAGTGCGATCAATGTTTGTGATTAGCATTTAGCCGCGTTAGCCACTCTTGACGGTATTGTCGCGCGTATGTGCAGGTGAGGCATGTAAGTCGGTGCCCGGCGTGCTGATGCTGCGCGACGTCCTGGCGGTGAAGGTGAAGCGGCGGCGGGCAGCGGGTCAGCGCTCCGGCGGCCCCGTGCTGGGCGTGGCTTTGTTCTACTGCAAGCGAAGGGGCCACAGGCTGGAGGAGGACACGCTGCACCTCCACAACGCGTCCTCGGAACACACGCACGCTTGGTACAACGCCCTGAGGGAGGTCCTCGCAGGTAACGCACAAGCTGTCGTTCCGCCCGTTTTTTTTTTTTTTTGCTTTGACTTGCAAGCAAAAATTTGAGATACAAGCTGTGTATGGTGGCGGTCACCACAACTCACTTTATAATTATGTTTAATGCCACTCCCAGATCAGGTTTACTCAAAAACTAAACCGACAACAAAGAATTTTATCAAACCTTTAGCTTAGCCTTTCAGTCGGCTAGCTCAATGCTAACGCTAATTAGCATTCACGCTACATTGCTTTTAACCCTTAATTTAACTGGAAGTCAACTTTAAACATTTACCGACAAAAATACATGTGACCTATGAAATCTAATTACATTTTTGGAATATGAGTTTAGCAGCAAAAAACCAGCCATTTTGATCCATCTCAGGGAGCGGCCATTTTGACACTTGCTGTCGACTGAAGATGACATCACTGTTGCTCAGGGCTCAGGAAACGACTAATCACAGCCAAGGTTATTTTAGTGAACTAAATCTAACGAAAAAACTAAAACTAAAATTCAATTTCGTTGAGGAAATAAAATAAAAACAAAAATGCTTTTTAAAAAACAAAAACTGAAAATACATTCTATGTTTACAAAACTAACTAAAACTAGTAACTATAATTATAAGAAAAATGTCCTTTGTTTTCATCTTTGGCAATGAATTTAATGCATGAGCCTTTTGGGGATGAATTTAAATGTAATTATTAATTTATTTTGATATGAACCGGAATAAGGACAATTGAAAATGTGTCACACAGAAGTGACGTCGTCTAGCAGCAGCCAATAGAAAAGCACCTTCAGATAACGCCGCTCGCATGCTGTTTTTTGAATACTGCGCACAAGTAATACACTTTAAAAAAAAAAACTAACACTGAAACTAACTAGAACTAAAACTGAGCATTTATTAAATAACTAAAACTAATAAAACTAACGAAACCAACCTGAACACTAATTAAAACTAACTTAAAAAAAACTCAAAACAATAAAAAAAAACTAACTCAAATGAAAAATTCCAAAACTATAATAACCCCGATCACAGCTTCACCTGTTTTGTGAAGCTGCACTGTGATTGGTTGTTACCTGAGACCTGAGCAACATTGACGTCACCTTCAGTCGACAGCAAGTGGCAAAATGGCCGCCCCCTGAGATGGAATAAAATGGCTGCATTTTGCTACTTAACTAATTTTCCACGAAGGCAATATTACTTCTTCCTACTCCTTTTTAAACATGTAAATTATATTAGTGAAATTTTTTTTCTTTTCTCCTTTTTTAACAAAAAAAAAATAACTCAAATGAAAAACTTCAACCAGTATATTATACTTATGATATGGTGTTTATGTTGATATGTTCAATAAACCAACCTATATATATATATATATATATATAAATATATATATATATATATATATATATATATATATATATATATATATATATTAACCACAATGCCATAATGGGGATGCATAGAACATATTATTGTCAAACAAAATATTTTGGGTTGATTTTCCCTCTATGGCGTTATCACAGTGTTAGCGAACGTAGCAAATGTTTTTTTCCTCAGAGATGTTCGCAAACAGTATGAATGGTCATCATCAAATCTGTTGAAATTTTCTTCAAAGTGTTTCATGTGCGATGCAATATAGGTTCCGACGGCCACAGTGAGTCGCCATGACATCATTACACAGACGAGCTAATCCGCTAATCCCACTCAACGCACGTATAACTCACGTACACGTCGTCAGCATCTTGAATCATGTCTGAGCGTGAGATTAGCCAAAATGGCATCTGCATCCGCACGTGGGTGTCAATGTGTATCAGAACTAAAGTGAAGTCATATATCTATCATTATTTAGACATTAAAAAAAAAATCATGCTAGTTTCTTCTAAAATGGAACGTTGCAATGAAATCACAATATTTGCTCACACCGAAGAGAGGTTACCTGTCATGTTTCCTGTTTTCTTTTTATGACAATAAATAATTAAACAGATAACAACACTGTGACTAGCGGCTAATTATTTAATTTATATCCATCCATCCATCCATTTTCTTGACCGCTTGTTCCTCACAAGGGTCACGGGGGGTGCTGGAGCCTATCTCAGCTGGCTTTGGGCAGCAGGCGGGGTACACCCTGGACTGGTTGCCAGCCAATCGCAGGGCACACAGAGACGAACAAGCATCCACACTCACAAGCACACCTCGGGACAATTTGGAGCGCCCAATTAACCTGCCATGCATGTCTTTGGAATGTGGGGGGAGACCGGAGTACCCGGAGAAGACCCACGCAGGCACGGGGAGAACATGTAAACTCCACCCAGGAAGGCCGGAGCCTGGACTCGAACCAGAGTCCTCAGTACTGGGAGGCGGACGTGCTCACCACTCACCCTTATATATAGCCCTATTTAATTTATATAAATTTAAATGAAATATAATAATAATTCTAATAATAATTCTAATAATAATAATAATAATAATTATTATTATTTATTAATATTTATTAACAGTAATTACAAATATTAGATGAAAAATACATACAGAATTATGTAAATACAAAAACGACTAAAAATTCCAAATACTGTACAAAAAAAACAAATCTGTCAAAAATACAAATACTGGATGAAAAACAGACAAAAATATGAGAAACAAAATCAGACAAAAACATGCAATATTACTGTATATGCTACACAAATATTCCACAGAATATTCACAGTAGAAAAATAAATTATTATGAATTAAAAATAAATCAATCAATAAATTATTTCACAA
The DNA here is from genome assembly GCF_051991245.1 of Festucalex cinctus. Lineage (NCBI taxonomy): Eukaryota > Metazoa > Chordata > Actinopteri > Syngnathiformes > Syngnathidae > Festucalex > Festucalex cinctus. The sequence goes on from NC_135421.1 coordinate 15,023,869, forward strand.
GAACTCCTAAATTGCTATTTTCTTCGTCAGCAGAAAACTTACTGCTTCTTTTTTTTTTGTTTTTTTTGGAGAGTGCCAGGGGTCAGACTCATTTGGATAGTATCCATTGCATTTGCCGACCCTGAAAAAAACAAAAGAGGAATTGTGGGATATATCGCTGCTAACCAGTGACGTCAACGGCACGGTTAACTTTGACGGTGCCGTTAACAAACGGTGCGACTAACCATGTATTGAACAACGCATATTTAATGGCCGCTTAGTTAACGGCAGGTGAAGAATTTCACCGGCGGTTAGGGGTTAGATAGTGGTTAAAATCACAGAGAATTGAACAACCGGGTTGTTTTTATCCTCAAATGCTGTTAGAAATGACAAGATGGAAACGTGCAGAAAGAAAGTGACCCTTGCAAGCTAGGCTAACGCTAGCGTCAAGCAGAAGGAGAAAGAATGCGAGCGGCGTCTTTGAGCGCTCATGTTGTTTGCCGTCCATTCAGGCCACGCTGCCGCCGACCCGCTGCATGGAAAGCAGTTGGGGCCTTTTGTTCCGCCGACTGCCTTTCAGCCGCCTCGTTCCGCAGCTGCCTTGCACCGCCATCGGCGGGACACAACGTCGCCATGAAAAACCCCCCAAAACAAACCCTTTTGAGGCTGAAAAAAGTGGCTTAAAGCGCGTTAAGCGTAACGCGCGTTTACCTTGACGGTGGTCACAATGGCCGTCGGGGGCCTTGACGCGTACTGTGACCACGCGAGCTGACACGCGACTTGCTGCCATTCATGTGGCTCAGCAGCTATGATGGACACACAGCTGACACACTAAAAGCCATAAACAAAAAAACAATTGGTGGAACCCACTAAACACAGAACAAAAAAAAAATGGCACCTTGTGTATTCAAAACGGACATCTTTAGTGTAGATTGATAGTGTAGATACTCCAAGACTTTGGAGGTCGTGGGGCCGCCATATTGCTCCTCCCAAGAAACGTTTCTCGCCATACCATCCTTTAATACGAAACGCAGAACAAAAAAAAAATGGCACCTTGTGTATTCAAAACAAACAGACAACTTTTGGCGTAGTTTGCCCCTGCTAGCTACATGCTAACATGGATGGAAAATGCCATTCACATGCTAACATTAGCATTGACAATTGCCATTACAACACTTAACAGTGAGCAATACATGTAAACCAATGATCTATATATATGACTGGATAGCCGATAGGCCAAGACTTTGGAGGTTGCTAGGCCGCCATATTGCTCCTCCCAAGAAATATTTCTCGCCATACCATCCTTATACATTTAATACTAAACACTAAACACAGAACAAAAAAAATAAGGCATCTTGTGTATTCAAAACAAACAGACATCTTTCGCGTAGATTTCCCCTGCTAGCTACATGCTAACATGGATGGAAAATGTCATTCACATGCTAACATTAGCATTGACAGTCGCCATTACAACACTTAAGTAACTGTGAGCAATACATGTAAATCACTGATCTGTATATATGACTGGACAGCCAATAGGCCAAGACTTTGGAGGTCGCGAGGCCGCCATATTGCTCCATCCATCCATCTATTTCTTGTCATACGATACTATACATTTAGTACTACATAAAACAAAAAAAAGGCACCTTGTGTATTCAAAACAAACAAACATCTTTACCTTAGATTGCCCCTGCTAGCTACATGCTAACATGGATGGAAAATTCCATTCACATGCTAACATTAGCATTGACAGTCGCAATTACAATCCTTAAGGGATACTTGATTTATTGAGCCATTTTCAGTAGTAAAAAGTTAATATTTTGTCTATAATTGATGTGGTAACTTCATTATTTTTCATGTACAATTGATACCTCCATCCATCCAGGGACACGGTCGAACGCCTTCTCCAAATCCACAAAACACATGTGCGAACTCCCACGCAACCTCGAGGATCCTGCTGAGTAGGGGTGTGAATTGCCTAGTACCTGACGATTCGATTCGTATCACGATTCACAGGTCACGATTCGATTCGACACCGATTAATCCCGATACGAATTTATAAGTCGATTATTGCGATTTTTTTTCATTCAAATTTAGAAAATACTAATCAGTAAGCTTGTAGAGTGTAAGATTTATATGAAAATGTATTATTTATTTATCTGAAATTTCAGTCTTATAGAGGTTGTAATCTGTTTCATGTTTGAACAGCATTAAAATAAAATATTAAGGCTTAATGTTCCGTTCATATAACATTCTTCCATGCTCAAGGTGTGAATCCTAACCCGAAGTCAGACGTTTTGTTGAATATTTTTCCATTAAAAATGGAAGTTTAAAAATCGATTCACACACACACACACACACACACACACACAAAAAAAAAAAGGCAATGATGATAAGACGTTGAATCGGTAAGACTACCGAATGAACAATTCTGAGCTCTTAAAAAAAAAAAAAAAACGATTTTTTTTTTAAATCGATTCGAGAATCGCGTGATGTAGTATCGCGATATATCGCCGAATCGATTTTTTTAAACACCCCTACTGCTGAGGGTGCAGAGCTGGTCCACTGTTCCACGGCCAGGAGGAAAACCACACTGCTCCTCCTGAATCTGAGATTCGACTTCCCGACTGATCCTCCTCTCCAGCACCCCTGAATAGACCTTACCAGGGAGGCTGAGGAGTGTGATCCCTCTATAGTTGGAACACACCCTCCGGTCCCCCTTCTTAAGAAGGCGGACCACCACCCCAGTCTTCCAATCCAGAGGCACTGCCCCCGATGCCTACGCGATGTTGTAGAGGCGTGTCAACCATGATAGCCCCACAACATCCAGAGTCTTTAGGAACTCCGGGCGGATCTCATCCACCCCCGGGGCCCTGCCACCGAGGAGCTTTCCAACCACCTCAGTGACTTCGACCCCAGAGATAGGAGAGCCCACCTCAGAGTCCCTAGACTCTGCTTCCACAAAGGAAGACGTGTCGGTGGAATTGAGGATGTCTTCGAAGTATTCCCCCCACCGATTCACGACGTCCCGAGTCTAGGTCGGCAGCACCCCATCGCCACTATACACAGTGTTAATGGTGCACTGCTTTTCTCTCCTGAAACGCTGGATGGTGGACCAGAATTTCCTCGAAGCCGTCTGGAAATCGTTTTCCATGGCCTCACCGAACTCCTCCCATGTCCGAGTTTTTGCCTCATCAACCGCCGAAGCCGCGTTACTCTTGGCCAGACGGTACCTGTCAGCTGCCTCCGGAGTCCCACAGGCCAAAAAGGCCCGATAGGACTCCTTCTTCAGCTTGACGGCATCCATACCGCTGGTGTCCACCAGCGGGTTCGAAGATTGCCGCCGCGACAGGCACCGACCACCTTATGGCCACAGCTCCGATCGGCCGCCTCAACAATGGAGGCGCGGAACATGGCCCATTCGGACTCAATGTCCCCCGCCACCCCCGGGACAACGGAGAAGCTCTGCCGGAGGTGGGTGCTGAAACTCTTTCTGACAGGGGATTCCGCCAGACGTTCCCAGCAGACCCTCACAATACGTTTGGGTCTGCCAGGTCAGACCGGCATCTTCCCCCACCAACGGAGCCAACAAACCACCAGGTGGTGATCAGTTGACAGCTCCGCCCCTCTCTTCACCCGAGTGTCCAAAACATGCGGCTGCAAATCCGATGACACGACTACAAAGTCGATCATCGAACTGCGGCCTCGGGTGTCCTGGTGCCAAGTGCACGTATGGACACCCTGATGTTTGAACATGGTGTTCGTTATGGACAATCCGTGACGAGCACAGAAGTCCAATAACAGAATACTGCTCGGGTTCCGATCGGGGGGTCCTTTTTCCTCCCAATCATGCCCCTCCAGGTCTCACTGTCATTTGCCCACGTGAGCGTTGAAGTCCCCCAGCAAGATGAGGGAGTCCCCAGGGGGAGCGCTATCCAGCACACCCTCCAAGGACTCCAAAAAGGGTGGGTCCTCTGAACTGCTGTTTGGTGCAGATGCACAAACAACAGTCAGGACCCGTCCCCCCACCCGAAGGCGGAGGGAGGCTACCCTCTCGTCCACCGGGGTAAACCCCAACGTACAGGCGCCGAGCCGGGGCAATAAGTATGCCCACACCTGCTCTGCGCCTCTCACCGTGGGCAACTCCAGAGTGGAAGAGAGTCCAACCCGTCTCGAGAGGACTGGTACCAGAGCCCAAGCCGTGTGTGGAGGAGAGTCCGACTATATCTAGTCGGAACTTCTCTGCCTCACACACCAGCGGGCTCCTTCCCTGCCAGAAAGGTGACATTCCATGTCCTAAGAGCCAGCCTCTATAGCTGAGGGGTCGGTCCGCCATGGTCTCCTCCGTTGGCTGCCACCCAGCCTACACTGCACCCGACTCCTTTGGCCCCTCCCACCGGTGGTGAGCCCGTGGGAAGGGGGACCCACGTTGCCTCTTCGGGCTGTGCCCGGCCTGGCCCCATGGGTGCAGGCCCGGCCACCAGGCGCTCGCCAACGAGCCCCGCCTCCAGGCCTGGCTCCAGTGGGGGGCTAAGGTGACCTGCGTCCGGGCAAGGGAAACGTGCTTCCAAAGTTTTTATTCATCATAAGGGGTTTTTGAGCCGTCGTGAGTCTGGCCCCTCACCTAGGACCTGTTTGCCATGGGTGACCCTGCCAGGGGCATAAAGCCCCAGACAACATAGCTCCTAGGATCACTGGGACACGCAAACCCCTCCACCACGGTAAGGTGCCGGCTCACGGAGGGGACAATTGATATCTTTAAAACGTAATTTTTCTATTTGCTTTCGACTGATGTTGACATCACCTGTGCTGAGGAAGTAGGTAACAACCAATCATGGCTCACCTGTTTTCTCGGTTTGGTCAGCAAACCGAGCCATGATTGGTCATTGGTCACCAAACTGTAACACAATATCCATCGGAATATAGTGTAAGGCACTGCCCCCGGTGGCCAACGCGGGCACGCACTTAACAATCAATCCCTCCGAGGTCACGGATGCACTTTCGACCATCTTGACTGGAAATCCAAGTTGTTTACATGACGGGCAGGCTCCGTGTGCACGCAGGCCGGGATTGTTTACCATGGCAACGCTGCGTCACCATAGCAACTGTCCGCCCGCCACGCTGCATGCGGGAAACCTAATCCTCATGTGTGTGTGCGTGGTGTTTCACTCTCTTGTCATCTTCATCAGCATCCTCTGACACGATGTCTGTCAAAGGCAAGTGGCCAAAATGGCCACTGTTGTTGATGTTGTTTCCACCAACAGTTTGACCTAAAGTTGGTAAGCATGCAAAACTAAAGTGAAGTAATATATCTGGTTGGAAAGTTCTCACAAAACTTCCCACATTTTGTTCTATTTTTCTGAAGGGGACACTTGACTCATTTAGTCATATTCAGCAGTAAAAAAGATCATATTTTGTCTATAATTAATGTGATAAAGTGAAGATGACATCAACCCAGAAAACAGGTGAGCCGTGATTGGTCGTTACCTGAGCACCTGTGATGTCATTTTCAGTCGCCAGCAAGTGGCAAAATGTCCTTTTTTTAAGATATCAATTGTACATGAAATATAATGACATCTTCAAAATTAATTTTCTCGACAGAGTCTGAACTTTTTTACTGCTGAAAATGAGTCAAGTATCCGATGAAGTGACCCACAATGTGAATAAAGCAGGGGACAAAAATACAAACATAAAATCTTTTATTTTGAAGGTTGGCTACATCCATCCATCCATCTATCTACATCCATCCATCCAAATCCATCCATCTATCTACATCCATCCATCCATCTATCTACATCCATCCATCTATCTACCATCCATCCATCAATCTATCTACATCCATCATCCATCATCTATCTGACATCCATCCATCCATCCATCCATCTACCGTCCATCCATCCATCCATCCATCCATCCATCCATCTATCGACATCCATCCATCCATCCACCCACATCTACCCTCCATCCATCATCTACCCTACATCCATCCAGCTTTCTACTATCCATCCATCTATCTATCCATCGATCTCCATCCATCCATCCATCCATCCATCCATCCATCCATCTATCTACCATCCATCCATTTATCTACTATCCATCTATCGACATCCATCCATCCATCCATCCATCCATCCATCATCCATCCATCCATCTATCCATCTATACATCATCCATCTACCTACCCTCCATCCATCCATCCATCCATCCATCCATCCATCCATCCATCCATCCATCCGTCCATCCATCCATCTATCTACCATCCATCCATTTATCTACTATCCATCCATCGACATCCATCCATCCATCCGTCCATCCATCTATACATCATCCATCTACCTACCCTCCATCCATCCATCCATCCATCCATCCATCCATCCATCCATCCATCCATCCATCATCCATCCATCCATCCATCCATCCATATCCATCCATTCATCCATCCATTCATCCATCCATCCATCCATCCATCCAAGTCAAGGCGCTTGTGTAGCATACTTTTATTTTGAAGGTTGGCTACAGGATGTCGGCGATAATTATCTTGCTGTAAGTGAAAAAATATTAAAAATTTTCATCCTGTCGACTTCATTTCCATCACATTTGTGTCCATTTCCAAACATCTCAAGTGCATGCGTGCGTGCGTGTTTGTGAAAGGTCATGAACAGGGCGGGGTCATGGCCTTTTGGGAGGGAGAAGATTATAACAACGACATGGATCGGGGAGCTGAGAATGTGTGTGTGTGTGTTTGTGTATTGATCAGCCCTATTCTATTGGGATCCGTAATGCGACCTCTAAATCTGCCTCATGATGAGCCACCAGGGCACACGCGCATGCACACGCACACGTCTAACCTTTACAAGCCTGATCGTTTCCAAGCTGTCGTAACAATCAACCTAAAATACTTGTTGAGACTATCAAATCTTGAAAAATTGATGAGAGTCAAAAAGTTTTGCGTTGTGTATGTGTGTGCAGGTCTGAGCGGTCGGCCCAGGTGCGTGAAGGTGTTCATCAACCCCAGCAGCCACAAGAAGGAGGCGGTCCACATCTACCGAGAGCACGTGGCGCCCCTCTTCAAGATGGCTGACGTCCGCACTGACATCACCGGTCAGTGCGCGCGAGCGTGCGTGTTTGTGTGCGTGTGTGCGTGTGTGTGCATGTGTGCAGGTCCATAGGTCAGAGTTAATGGCAGTCTCTGGTTGCTAGGTAACCTGATACAGGAGGCGGAGCATTCCGTCCATCTGTTGTCATCCAGCCTTCGCTGTCCATCTTTCCTTTCCTCAGCCACTCGCATCCTTTACTTCGACAACTCTCCTCTCAACGTCGTACGCCCGACACTTCCTCTTGCCCATCCATCCGTCCGTCCATCCATCCATCCATCCATCCATCCATCCATCCATCCATCCATCCATCCATCCATCCATCCATCCATCCATCTATCCATCTATCTATCTATCTATCTATCTATCTATCTATCTATCTATCTATCTATCTATCTATCTATCTATCTATCTATCTATCTATCTATCTATCTGTGTTTCTATCTATCTATCTATCTATCTATCTATCTATCTGTGTTTCTATCTGTGTTTCCATCTGTGTTTCCATCTGTGTATCACTCTGTGTATCTATAGATTGATTTATAAACGTTTTTAAAGTGGTTATTAGCTTGTAAACTTTTATTATTATTATTATTATTATTATTATTATTATTATTATTATTATTATTATTATTATTATTATTATTATTATCCATCCATCCATGCATCCATCCTTTTCCCTTTCTCCTCATCCATATTTATCTTCTCGTCTGTCCCCTTCCATCTTTTGCTCCTCCTCCTTTTTTTCAACAGATGGCATCGTATCTGTTGTCACATTTTTTCTTTTTTTTTTCTTTTTTTTTTCCTGGAACTCTGCACTCACTTTCTCCATGTGTCTCCATCTGTCTCTGTCTCTGTCTCACCCCTTGTGACCTACCTGTCTGTCCACCTGTCTGTGCATCCTCGCATGTGCGCAGTAACAGAGAGGAGGGGACACGCCCTGTCAGTGATGAAGGAGCTCAAGCTTGATGACTTTGATGGGTCAGTTCAGTTGTTTTTTTTTCTCATCTCAAGTTTTTTTTCCTCTTGACTTCCGCTGATGTCATCACTTCATCTTTGAAACACATCAAACATTTTCGAGTCCCCGTCGCTTTTCTGGCGTGCGAGTCCGACTCGCTGAATTTTGCGTATGTGCTGATATCAAGTCTTGATCCGATACCTTGCCAATGAATAAGAAGAGAGAAAAAAAAGAGCACAGGAAGCTGTGTTGAAACATGGACGCTTTTGCGTGCGCGTAATCTGCTTTCAGAGGCTTAGAGTGCAGAGAGAAGCTTAGCTTAATATTGCCGAGATAGCTGATTAGCATGTGTGTGTGTGAGAGACTTTAGTGGAAACCTACATTGAGCAATTAGGAGCGTCAAACGAGATGTATGAAATCCTGCAGACGGGAGGGTGGAAGGGCTGGCCGGCGTTGCTAACTCACTTGCGCTAGCTCAAACGCTAACTTGCTAACACTTATGCTAAGTTGCGTACGCAAATGTCCTGAGTGAGCCAAACGGTTTTACAACTTGGAAAGAGGAAGTCGAATGCGTCAAATTTATTGTCATTGATTTGGGGAAAGGCCATCACTTCCATTGATTGGTTAGTGTGTGTCCGCTTTGGCCACCGGGGGCAGTGTGATACACACCAACGAAGAAGACGATATTCGATGGATATTGCGTGACAGTCTGTTTACATTGCTGACCTGGATAGCTGCTAGCCCATACATGCCAGTGCAAGCCGTTGAAGTCACAGGGCGGCAATCTCGTTACTCCCACCTTGCCAGCAGACTATTGTATAAACTATACGTACAGATGACACTCAACTCAACTTTATTTATAAAGCACTTTAAAACAAGCATTGCTGTATACGAAGTGCTGTTCATGAAACATTGAACATCATGCAGTAAAAGTGTATACATATACAGCTCGTAGGCAGTTAGTGTAAGATTTTTAACAAGTTAAAAAAATAAAATAATAAGTGGGCGGTATGTGCTGCTCTGAAGACCACCTTTTTCTTTTTCTTTTTAATTAGATTTGGCAGAGACATATTTTGTTGAATTACAGTTACAATGCTTTAATTAAAAAAATATACAAGTTTCTTCCTGTACTAAATATCATTAAGAATATAATTTGTACATATATTTAAGTCAAGTTGTAAAATGTCTGAAGTCCTCTTGTTTACGTTTAATAAATTGAGAACACCATAAATCGTGCTGTTTCTATTATGTACTGTCTCAAATATTCTCCAATTTGGATACTGTTAATGTATTGGATGGTATGGCGAGAAACGTTTCTTGGGAGGAGCATTATAGCCTCCTCGTCACCGCAAAAGTCTTGGCCTATCGGCTATTTAGTCATATATATAGATAAGTGATTTACATGTATTGCTCACTGTTACTTTAGTGTTGTAATGGCGACTGTCAATGCTAATGTTAGCATGTGAATGGCATTTTCCATCCATGTTAGCATGTAACTAGCAGGGGCAAATCTACGGTAAAGATGTCTGTTTGTTTTGAATACACAAGGTGCCATATTTTTTTTGTTGTTCTGTGTTTAGTATTAGAGTAAACGTCAGCTGGGAATGGCATTAAACAGCTTGAACTATTTTTTTTGTTTTTTTTTAAACATTTTCAACAATCATTCTTCCAAAATGTGACTTGAGTTGAGTTGAGTTTGCAAGTCACAGCAAAACTGAGGACGCATATTTCAAAGCAAGTTGTAAATCACGTGTGTGTTAGGGTGGTGTGCGTGGGCGGCGATGGTTCGGTGGCGGAAGTTTGCCACGCGGTTGTTCTGCGAGCCCAACTGGACGCCGACTCGCCCGAAGTTCCCGTGAGGGCGTCGCTTCCTCTGGGGATCATCCCAGCGGGTAAGAAACCGATTGATGGATCGATTGGGTCTTCCTGCTGATTTGTTGTGTCATTGACAGGTTCCACGGACACGGTTTCCTGTTCTGTTCACGGCGTGCGAGATCCGGTCACGGCCGCCATGCACATCATCCTCGGTACCGTACGCTCATTTGTTTCCTCCTCCGAGTCCGCTTTCCGTTACCTGACTTGCTTCCAGCAAGCGGGATCACTTTCACCTGAAATCACAGCTTTTCCACATGTGCCCTAGCCCCGCCCCCTCCACCTCCCCCACGGCCAATCAGCGCAGGTTGATGTGTTTGCCATGTGACAGATGGCTTGTAATGATACTGATTAGTACACAAAGGAGGGCAGGAAGTGATGACGACAGGTGTGGACGTACCTCAAGCCGTTGCCGTGGTTACTGCAGTCATTGATCATTATCAATTGGGGCCGGCTGTCAAATTATGATTTGGAAAAGGGACAGATGGGTGGTCCACTGAGACTTAAAAAAAAAAAAAAAAAATTCTTCGAGCGTGCATGTCAAATAGTTTATTTGCATTTCCAAATGAGGATTCGTTCTCACCTTTTCATGTTCTTATGTGTAATTACATTAATTCTAATTTATTAATAATCAATTGAAATTAATTGATTTGGAATCTTTAGCTAAAATTATTTATTTTTTCTATTTTTTATTTTTTAATAATTATTAACATTAGTTTGATTTATTTCCATCAAACTAATAAAACTTAAATGCTATGGAAAATTGTTGCACATATTCGTCGCATGAAAAGTGCAATATAAATTTTAAGGTTTTTTTTTTTTTTTTTTTTTTTTATAATACTTGCTTTGAATCAAAAATTGAATGAATGCATGAATTTTTTTTAGTCCCATACATGGAACAGAAAAGAAAACATAAAGATCCTTTGGAACAAAATAAAGTCAGTCACTTTATAAAGGACCAACACTGACAAAATTCAAAATAAATCAGTGACTAAATAAATAAATAAATGACTAAAAGTGAAAAAATAAAAACGGATCTAATAAATATATAATTCGAAAATTATACACAAAAAATATATATAAATGGAAATAAAAAGAACAAAAAATATATACAGTATACGAAAATAAAAACATTTGTATTTAATTTTTGAATTATATTTTTTAATGTTATTTCAGTTTGTAGTCATTTATTTATTTATTTAGTCATTTATTTATTTAGTCATTTTGAATTTTGGCAGTTTTGGTCCTTACTGCCAAGTGGAAATGTTATTCAAATGAGGGGGCGGTACTAAACGTGTCTTGGGGTGGACTACGCCATTGCAAACTGCCTGTCATTGGTCTGCAATGGGCGGAGACACGCTTGGGACCGCCCCCTCATTTGAATAACATTTCAACTTGGCAATATGGACCAAAATTGCCAAAATTCAAAATAAATAAATAAATGACTAAAAGTGGAAATAAAAACGGATATAAAAATATAATTTAAAAATTAAATACAAATGTATTTATTATGTATGTATATATATATATATATATATATATATATATATATATATATATATATTTTTTTTTTTTTTGTTCTTTTGATTTCCATTTATATTTCTTTTTTTTATATAATTTTCGAATGATACATTTTTAATATCCGTTTTTATTTTCACTTTTAGTTATTTATTTCGTCATTTATTTATTTTGAATTTTGGCAGTTTTGGTCCTCCATACTTTTTACCAAGTAAATAACATAAAAAAGACAACGTTTCGAATCTTGTCCTAACGAAGTGTCTGAAGATGAAATTCACCATTTTGCCATGACGTGTATGGCCTCTTGGGGGCAGTGTGGCGAGGGCATGCGGATAAAGAAAAGTTGTATTTGAAAACTGCGCCGGCGACCAAACTCGATTTTGACTTTGCCGGCGTGTTTTGGGGCCTTTACGGGAAACGCTGGACAAATATTTGCAAAAGGGGGGGGCGTCCAACGTGGTTGCTCGCCTCTGATTGGCCGCGTTGTCTTCTCTCAGGTCACGTGCAGCAGGTGGACATGTGCAGCTTGTGGTCGCTGGGTCAGCTGCTGCGCTTCGGCTTCTGCGCCATGTTCGGCTTCGGGGGGCGGAGTCTGGCTCGCGCTGAGAAGAAGCGCTGGATGCCATCGGCGCGGCGACACGAGTACGCGCTGATCAAGAGCCTGGCCCGCTTGAGGTCTTACACACACACACACACACACCCACACACACACACACACACACACACCCACGCAAACATGTTATCAAACAACAGAGAGAGCCCCCTATGTCCGTAGTTGAAAGTGTGACATGTTTTTGGATCTCTCATCATCTCTGCAGACCGGAGGACTGTCAGATGTCTTTTCTCAAAAGCCACACCAACCAACAGTGAGATACACGCATGCACATATGACACATGACACACACGCAGATTGTATTTTTATATATATATATATATATATATATATATATATATATATATATATATATATATATATATATATATATATATATATATATATACCGGTATATGTGTTGTTTGTATTTTGTCAGGGACCAGCGTGATGATCAAGACGTCGACTCAGGTGATCACCAAAAACATGATGACATGATGAATGTGTTTGTCCTTCAATTTATCATCATGGCTAAAGAAAATCCAAATCCAAAAGCGGTTTTCAAAAATCTTCCATGGGATCTTGAAGTGTTCCTAAAATATCTCCAAGTGGTCTTCAAATTTGATCAAAACAGATGACGTGGTGTCTGAAATTGCATGAAAAGTACTTAAAGCGATTCATTTAGCCATTTTCAACAGCAAAAAAGTTCAAGCCAAACAAAATTAATTAATTAAAATTAAATTAAACTTGTAAAAAAATGTAAGCAGTAGAATAACAATAAATGAAAATTAAATAAAGTAAAATAATTATTTTCCAATTAAATATGATTACATGAATAAAATGTATCAATTAATGGTTCAATTTAATTTTGAAACTAGAGAAACCATTAACAAAAATACAATAATTTATAATTGCATTAATCAAAAAGCAGTAGAATATGAATTCCTGATTTTTTTTAAAAGAAAAACAAAACAAAACAATGAAATTGTTGTCAAAATGCCATCAGTTGTTTCACGTCCGCTTACAAATATGGATTGAAACGCATGAAAAAAGGATCCCATTCAATCAAACGATGTTGAATGTCAGATGATGTCCAACAATAAAAGTGGTCATTGGGATTCGTTTCATTCCATCAAAGTCTAAAATGCAAAACCTGTGCACACAAGATGCTTCATTTGTGTGTGTGTGTGCGTAGACGGGGCGGAGTCGTGGATCCGCGTGGACGGCCCGTTCCTGAGCGTGGGCGTGATGGCCATCCCCTGCCTGAGTCCTCACGCGCCTCGAGGGCTGGCCCCCGACACCAGGTAAGAATCGGCGATATCAGCCAAAAAAAAACGTGTTTGTGCTCAGGGTGGGTCTCAAGACAGGTTCAGGTACACAACAGATGACTGTTTCAGATGACAAGTCAACAACCTTTGCTGTCAAAGGAGCCATTTTAGGTCAAATCAATAACCACAAATATGTCGCAAAACTTGATGAGCAAATCAAGTGTGTTTGTGTTCCAGCTGCACCATGACAAAAAAAAATGCGCAGCATCCAATACATACAGATTCATTTTCTGCAACCTTTCAGCTTCTGTTTTTGTTTTGTTTTGTTTTTTTCATACATTTTTAGACTTTTCTGTCTTTTTGTCAATTTTCTGCTTATCTTCCTTTTTGAACATTTTGTGGCTATTTTTTAAACTTTTTTTCCCCCTTTTTTCTATCAATTTTATCACTATTTTTTTTTAGCAATTTTGTGGAAATTTAATCGTAATTTTCGGGATTTCTTTTGTTTTGGGACATTTTGTGGTTATTTTTTAAACATTTTTTTTTTAACATTTTAACATTTTTTTTTAAACATTTTCTTTCTTTCCTTTTCTGATATCAATTTTCTGACTTTTTTGTGGTAATTTGGTTTACATTGTGGTAATATTCGAGATTTCTTTTGATTTTATAGTTTTTAAATCTTTGTGTCTTTCTTTTTTTAAACCAGTTTTTTGTCTTTGTCATATTTCTGACATTTAATTGTAATTTTCAGGATTTTTTATTTTTTATTTTTTATTTTTTTTTTTATATTTTCTTTAGTGCCTTTTCTTCTATCAATTTTCTGACCTTTTCTGTGGCAATTTTGTGTACATTATGTGGTAATAATCAGGGTTTCTTCTTTTGATTTTGGACATGTTATAGTTATTTTTTTAAAATGTTTCTGTCCTTTTTTAAAATCAATTTTCTGCCTTTTTTTTTTTTTTTTTTTGCAATTCCAACAATTTTCTGCCTTTCCTCTTTTTGTGTTTGGACATTTTATTGGTTACTTTGTGTACATTTTCTTTTCTGCCTTTTTTTTTTAAATTATTCAATTATCTAACATTGTTTGTAATTTCATGGACATTTTATGGTAAGTTTTTACTTTTCCTCATTGGACATTTTATGATGATTTTTTAAAAATATTTTCTTTCTTGCCTTTATATCAATTTTCTGCATTTTTTTGTGGCAATTTTGTGTACATTCTGTGGTAATATTCGGGATTTCTTCTTTTGATTTTGGACATGTTATAGTTAGTACTTTTAAATGTTTCTGTTCCTTTTTTTTTGTAATCAATATTCTGACTTCTTTTTTTTTTCAATTCCAACAACATTTTACAGTAATTTTCTGCCTTCTTTTTGTTTTTGGACATGTTATGGTTACTTTCTGAACATTTTCTTGTCTGCCTTTTTTAAGTATTTAATGATTCCATTCTCTAACATTTTTTTTTTTTTGTAATTTCATTGACATTTTATGGTTATTTATTTTTTTTTAACATTTTCTTTCTTGCCTTTTCTTATATCAATTTTCTGATTTTTTTTGTGGCAATTTTGTGTACATTCTGTGGTATAATATTCGGGATTTCTTCTTTTGATTTTGGCCATGTTATAGTTAATTTTTAACTATTTTCTATCTTTCTTTTTTAAATAAATTTTCTGACTTTTTTTTTTTGAAATTCCGACATTTTACAGTAATTTTCTGCCTTCTTTTTGTTTTCTGACATTTTATGGTTACTTTGTGTGAATTTTCTTTTCTGCCTTTTTTTTAATTATTCAATTCTCTAACATTTTTTATGTAAATTCATGGACATTTTATGTTCACTTTTTTTTTGTTGTTGACATTTTTAGGTACGGTTCAAAACTTTTCCCATCTATCTTTTGTCTCTTTGTTAAAACTTAAAATTTGGGACTTATTTAAAAATATTCATCGTCATTATTCATCCACTTATCTCAATCATGAATTTATTTATAGAATATTTAATAAAAAAAAAAAAAAACTCAACCATCACACTCGTGGCACCTGTTGAGAAGAGAAAAATCTTCTTTTTTTTTTTTGCGGATCACATTCTCCTATTTCCTGTTGTGTCTGCAGGCTTTGCAACGGGAGCGCGGCATTGATCGCGGTGGGGGCCACGTCCAGGTCGGAGTTTGTCAAGCACCTGAAGAGGTACGGCGCCCCCAGCGGCCAGGTGAGCCCGTGACTTGTTGACCCGCTGGCTCTTCTTCCACTTAATGAGGCCGTCGAGCGAGCAGATTAGCCCGCTTCTGCGTGCTAACCCACTTTTACAAATAGACTAAAAGCTAAATGTAGCGCTTGGCTGCACTGTTTACTCACTGTTGACCCACTTCCTGCTTCCTGGCGCCGCAACAACAACAACACGGACGTAACCCCGTTAACCAAGTCAGAAAAAAAAAATCGGCGACCTCATTTCCAATTTGGATCTTCTTCTGAATGTCATCACCTTGTGGCGTTCCCCAAGGCTCCTCCATGGGCCCCTTGTTGATGGTTTGATGTTTGAAGATGACGCTCACTTCCTTGTGTCAATCACATTATGCACCTTTCAAAAAAGAAAGAAAAAATGGTGGCCCCAAAAAAGTTGTGCAGCATGGCCTTGAAATTGTTAAAAAATGGATCTTCTTAAAATATATCATAAAATATATGGCAAGTAAAATCTCTTGTTAAATGCTCGAGAAGGACTCAAAGCTTGCTGCGCCACTTTGTTGTTGTTGTATGTTGGTCTCTGCTGCCCTCTGCTGTTGCTACAAGTCATTACAGGTGAGAATATCAACCGTTAGTCGCTGCTGCTGCTGCTGCTGCTCATGAACTACTCAGAAAGTCATATCATAATATTTTTACATAATTCGGTTTTGTGTAGATCATCTGCAGTTTTTTTTTAATGAGTTTTGGTGTGTGCAGTTGGACTTCTCCTTCGTGGAGACACACGCCGTGACAGCGGTGAAGCTCCGCCCCCGCGAGCCGACCGCCTGTTCGGAGGACGAGAGCGAGGACGACGCCGCCGCCAAGGCCACGCCAATCATCCGATCGGACGCCGGCTTCCCCTGGAACGTCGACGGAGAACTTCTGGAGATCCCCGGTGAAGTGCTCATCAGGTTACAAGAATTTTCACTCAACTTGGAAATGGCCGCAAAGAAAAATATTATTTTTTATAAGTGAATGACAAATAGAGTCCAGATGTTTGTGGTGGGAGACGGTTGAGTCTTTTTAAAAAAAAAATTGTTATTTTTTTTATTTTATTTTATTTTATTTTTTTTATTATTATTTTTTTTTTTAATGTTAGTTGCTCAGCAACCAAATCCCGTTTTGATCCATCTCAGGGGCGGCCATCTTGCTACTTGCTGTCCACTGTAAATGACATCACAGTTGCTCAGCATCGGAAAACTGGGAAAACTTTTTTGGGAAAAGTTGAATAGTTTTTCCAAATGTTGCGTTCAGGGTCCACGGACAACTCATCAGCTTGTACGGCGAGGAAGTGGACGAGGCCGATTCGCCGGCGTCTTGCGGCTGCATCTGAGCGAGGACGTTGCCACGGCGACGCGACACTCACAAGTACTTCCTGTCGACATCCAACGTGAACTCCTTTTTTATTTTTTCTTCAAGTTGACACTTTTGTAATCACCCGACTCGATGATGGCAACTTGATTTTGCATTTAATTGAATTTAAGCAACATTTTTTTTTTTTTTATGTCAAATTGACCGTTTTTGATGGGTTGTATGATCCAATCAGTAGAAGTAGTTGTCGTTTGGTTGGAAATAGAAAATAGTTTTGCAACTTTATTCAAAACACGAGCAAGACTTTCCAGTGCAACAAGTTGACATCAACAAAATACATTTATGGCTTTTATCAAGACAATAATTTAAAAAAAAGTCTCAAGTGTAAAATGTGACTTGAACGCATCACAAACTTGTCACATGCTTAAATTAAAAAGAAAACAAAACAGCAATCAGCAGGTAGTCAAACAAATAGGAAGTCGAACCAAGAAACAAGCTTGGGAAATATGTCGACAGTGATTTCAACTTCTTATGTACTCTCCAGTGTGACAGCAAACTACAAGGAAGTTTAGAAGCAAGTTTTGGATGACAAGTTTTTGTGGAGCAGGAAGTTTTACACCCCAAGAAAGGAAATGTCTGACCAAAAAAAAAAAAAAAAAAAAGATAGCAGAGAGTGTTGAACCACTGATCTGAAATCTGAATATATGACTGGATAGCCAATACACACCTGTGCAAGCCGTTGAAGCGACAGCGCGGCCATGTCACTACTCCAACCTCACGAGCAGACTACTGTATAAACTATACACTATACATACAGATGAGACCTATAATTTAGGCAGTTAGTATAAGGCCGGAGGCGGGGTGGGGGGGGGTTGTGCCGGGGTAGTCACTATTTTTTAACAAGTGAAAAAATAAATAAATAAAATAAGTATGTGCTGCTTTGAAGAGCCCCTTTTTCTTTATCGCTCAGTTCTTTAGACCCCAATATTAGATTTGTCAGAAGCATCTTTTGTTCAATTACAGTTTTAAATTCTTTAATAAAAAAAAATAAATAAAAAAAAAGTTTCCTCCTGTAAACATCATTAAACATATCATTTACACATGTTTATTCTTCCTTTCAGAAGTTGAGTTCAGCCTTAGAGCGCCCTCCTGTGGTTGCTCGGTTCATTGTTTTTGTTGACCACTCCAATGTGGCAGCACAAGACGCCGACACGTTCGTTGTTATGCGGACTGTTGGATCCTATTTTTGTTGTTGTTGCTTTGCACGAAAATTGTCCGTAAGTACACACAATGTCAAGATAACAGCACTATACATTCATTTGAGTTAATTAAATTTAGGACAGTTATTCAAGACTGTTGAATCTGCACTTTAACTAGCTACTAGCATGAGTGTGTCGTATACAGTTAGCGAATACCAAATTGTTGTGATATTTTATTTCCTAATTTTACGACGACCTAAAAGAGGGTCATTATTCGCCCAAAAAAGACAACCAAGTCTGGTTGTTTGGAACGTCGTTAACTCGCTGGTAAAATTGAGAAGCTTCCGAGTGAGGACAGCATAATGTATTTAATGTCAAATGTCTCAAGTCCTCTTGTTTATGTTTTTAATACATTTAAAACAGCATAAATGAGTTTATACTAAGTACTGTTTCAAATGTTCTCCATTTTGGATAGTATAAAATGTATATGATCATATAGCGAGAAACGTTTCTTGGGAGGAGCAATATGGCGGCCTCGCAGCTTAAAAATTCTTGACCTATCAACTATCCAGTCATATATTCAGATCAGTGGTTGGAACTAAGAAGGACGTCTACCAGGAAGTCTTGTGCGCCAAGCAGGAAGTGTTGTAATCCAGACAGGAAGTGTAATAGGAAGTGTTGTGGGACAGTATAGCAGGACGTGCCGCAATGGAGGCAGAAAGTGTCACTCAGCAGGAAGTGTTGCACTCCAAACAGGAAGTGTCTCTTCGTCAAAGCCCAGGAAAGCTTTGTGATTGGTCCGTCTCTCTCTTTTTTTTCTTTTTTTTTCTTCCTCTTCACGTGGTCCCTGGAAGCTGACATTGGTGCTTTGCCGTCACGCTGGCCGGCCCAAATCGACCATCAACGCGTCCTGGATAGGACAAACTCTGTCCGTCCGTCCGTCCTCGGTTAGGACACGCTCTCCCTGTTGCTGCGTTTGGGGACGTAGTCCCAGCTGTCGCGCTTCAAGTCATCTTCCTCCTCCTCCTTCTTCTTCTGCAAGTCCCGATTGAAGAAACCCACCTGCGCCACGTCATCAGTTATTAGCACGATTCCAAAATCGATTGCGATTCAAAACAAAATTGAGACTTACCTTCCACAAGCACCAGATGAGCGCCGCAAGAATCATCAGGCCCGCGAGTAAACTGACCACGATGATGAACACCTTGATGGGCGTGGAAGGTTTTTGGCTGAAGTGCGCCTCCACCACCACCTGCGCACGGCATGGTGATTATACTTTTGGAATTTTTCATTTGACTTGTTTTGAGTATTATTGAGTTATTATTTATTTAGTTTCCATTAGTTTTCAGGGTGGTTCTGTTAGTTTTTATTAGTTTTAGTAATTTCATAAATGATTCGTTTTAATTTAGTTAGTTTTAGTATTAGTTTTAGTTTTTTTTTTAAATGTGTATTACTTGTGCACAATATTTAAAAAACAGCATAGCAGAGACGTCATCTGAAGGTGCTTATCTATTGGCTGCTGCTAGATGACGTCACTTCTGTGTGACACACTTTCAAACGTCCTTATTCCTGCAGTTAATATAAAAATAAATCGACTTCAAATCACATTTAAAATCATCCCCAAAGGCTCATGCATTCAATTAATATCCAAAGACAAAAACAAAGGATATTTTTGCTATAATTATTATTAGAGTTTTATATTATTATTTTTTGTATTTATTTTTTATTATATTGTTGTATTTACTTATTTTTTATTTTATTTATATTTTTTATTTTAGTTTTTTAGTTTCAGTTTTTGTTTTTTAAAAAAGCATTTTCCTCTATTTTATTTCGTTAACGAAATTGTTTTTTGAATTTTTATTTCATTTTAGGTATTTTTTTTCCATTTATTTTATATTATTTATTTACTGTTATTTTTTATTATATATATATTTTTTTATTTTATAGTTTTGTATTTTTTTTAATTATAGCTTGTTTTGTAAACAAAATGTAGTTTGTTAGTTGTTTTGTTTTTTTAAAAAAAAAAACATTCTCTATATTTTATTTCATTAACAAAATTGTTTTTTGACTTTTTATTTTATAATTTATTTATTTTATTTTTAGTTTATATTATTTATTTACTATCTTCTATTTTTTATTACATTATATTTTTATTTATTTTTATTATATTATATTATTTTTTTAATTATAGTTTGTTTTGTAAACATAAAATGGAGTTTCAGACTTCAGTTCGTTTTTTTTTTTTTTTTAAAGCATTTTAGTTTTTATCTCGTGAACGAATTTGTTTTTTGAATTTTAGTTTTAGTTTGTTCATTAGTTTTAGTTTACTAAAATAAGCATTCAGTACGCGCGCGTGATGATGTCTTGTCCACCGTCGTGGTCGTGTCATGGGTCGCCTACCTGCGCGACGGGTCGCTCCCGCTCCAGCACGGTGTGTTGGTCACTCGTGGGCGATGACATCACCGCCCTGCTTTCCAGCTTGACCACGCCGTGGCGACCCTGAAACAAAGGTGTGTGTTTTTGCCAGTGCACACACGTGTTTTGCAAAAACTGCACGTGTTCCGCTCGTGTTGTTTTGACGCATGTCTGACTTCCTCTTTGATGCGGTAAAGAGCGCGCGAAGACCTTAACCGTCGACAAGCCTTGAGAAGAAAGCTAACGCTAGCACGCTAACAAGCTGTGGGTTGAAAACTTACGGGCGCTTGCAGCAGGACGTCCGGGTTGAGTCGCACTTCCAGCTGAATGGTCGCGTCTCGACCGGCCTCCACCGTGCCCAGGGGACACAGCAGACGCTCGCACAGCTTGTCGCCACGCCCACAAAACTAAACAAAAAACACATCTTAT
Source organism: Festucalex cinctus (assembly GCF_051991245.1). Classification (NCBI taxonomy): domain Eukaryota; kingdom Metazoa; phylum Chordata; class Actinopteri; order Syngnathiformes; family Syngnathidae; genus Festucalex; species Festucalex cinctus. The sequence goes on from NC_135421.1 coordinate 15,044,718, forward strand.
TAGCCACACTAGCGGCTAATGTTGTCATTACATTGCAACTTGGTTGTATGAAGAAGGTGCGAGACAGGTGGAAGACAATCCAGCAGCAACTTCTGGACCTTAACATTAGGTACCAAAAATTAGCTTCCAGTGGTACTTTTTGATGCTAGCTTTCAACGCTAGCTTTCAAAGTTAGCTTCCAACATAAGATTTTGGCATTACTTATCAGCATTAGCTTCTAAAGCTAACTTCTGATGTTAGCTTTTAACACTAGTTGCCGATGTTAGCTTCCAACATTAGAGTTCAATGTTAGTTGCTGACTAAGTAGCTTGCAAAGTTAGTTTCTAATGTAACTTTCTGACTCTAGCCTCCAACGTTAGCTTCTGACGTTAGAATCCGTCGTTGGATTCCAATGTTACGAGTACATTCCAAAGTTAGGAACCAAAGTTAGCTGCCAGTATTCCTTTCCAGTATTCCTTTCCAGTATTCCTTTCCGTTAGCAACCAACATTAGGTTCTGACGTTAGCTTACAACATTAGCTCCCAAACTTAGCTTCCAACGTAAGCTTTTGGCATTAGGGGACACCCTGAACTGGTTGCCAGCCAATCGCAGGGCTCACATAGACGAACAACCATCCACGCTCACAAGCACACCTAGGGACAATTCGGAGCGCCCAATCAACCTGCCATGCATGTCTTTGGAATGTGGGAGGAGACCGGTGTACCCGGAGAAGACCCACGCGGGCACGGGGAGAACATGCAAACTCCACCCAGGAAGGCCGGAGCCTGGACTCGAACCGGAGTCTTCAGAACTGGGAGGCAGACGTGCTAACCACTCTTCCACCGTGCCGCCGATACCAAGGTTAGCTTCCAATATTCCTTTCCAATGCTAGCTTCCCACATTAGCTTTCGGCATTACTTCGCCTACTGTACATAACTCCGATTTTAGCTTCTGACGCTAGCTCCTGGCATCGGTCCAAAATCCATCCCTAATTATAGTTGTCCGTAACAGGCAAAAATGATGATATTTGGGATCCATCTTGTGGTGCTAATAAATAGGTGAAGGGACACAGGTGCAGAAGGTGTAAGCGTGTGCAATTTACCATGTTGCGTGTGGAGGTGGACGAGAAGAAGAAGATGATTTGTTTGACAAAAGACGCCCGTGGGACGTCGCAGTCGTCGATGACGGGAACGGTCGCGTCGCTGACCCAACAGGTGCCTTGTGACGACTGCAAACACGTGACGACAACATCATTTACACCTGCGCTAATGCTAATAACGAAGACCGAGGCTAGTTTGAACGTTCAGCTGATGTTAGCTGGCTGGCTAACGTGGCTACACATGCTAACTTTAGCTGTACCTGCCAGTCAACCACCTGCAGCAACCGGTGTGGATAGGGAACCAACAGCTTCGGGAACGTAATCTCCACCACCGTGTCCACCGACCTGCTCGGACCAGAATTCAACACCTACGCACGCACACACAGACATACATGAATGAATGAATCATTCATTGATGGAGGATGAAGAGTAAAGAAGGTTGGATGTCGAGATGACAGAATGTAGTGATGAATTCATGAAAGGACAGATGAGAGTACAGGATGGATGGATGAATGATGAATAGAGATGAAGAACAGGACGGTTGATTGGTTGTGGGATAAATGGTGAATGAATGACAGGAGGAACGAATGAAAGTGTGAGGAAAAATCTTGCCCTATAGGTGTAGTTAAAAGTTTAAAAAGTAAAGATGAATGGGTGAGAACATGAAGTGATGAAATGATGAAAGCTTTTTTGAAGGTTTGAGCACAAGTACGGATGAACGCATGATTATGGAAGGTTTGATGGCAGTCAAGAAGAACGAGTGAATTGATGAGAGGATCAGTGTCATCTTGTAGCCGTAGTTTAGACTTAAGAGTAAATAATTCATGTATTGATGAATGGATGAGTGCCACATTGATGAAGGTTTGAGAAGAAGGAAGGGTCAACGGGTGAACGAGTGGATGGATGAGAGGATGAATGAGGACCTTGTACGTGTAGTTGAAGGTTTGCCTGTAGCATTGGACGGGTGTCGCGTCTTCATCTCCAAACACAAACGACGTCGGAGACACAAAACTAGGAACAACAAATGAACACATGAATGACCAAAATTTCATTCAGTCATGTGTTTTTTTTGTTGTTGTTGTTTTTTCTCCTTGATTATGTACTTCTTTAATTGTTGCAACATGTATCCAGTATTGTGTAACATATTTAATATGATGAATGGATGAATGAATGAGCGGTCACCCGTGGATGCTGACGTCGACGCCGTACTTGAGAGGAAGCAACAAGGCGGCGGTATTGTCGTGGAGATACTCGGAACTTTCCAGGTTCTCACTGAGGACGCGGAACATCAGTTCTGCACACGTCATTTTAAAAAAAAATTCCCCACCTGCTGGCATTGGCGTGGATGATGAGGTCACCAGGTGTGGCGTTGCGATTCACGTCCAACAGGAAGCTGACGTTCACCTGCGACATCGTACATCAATTTGACTCATTGAGCCATTTTCAGCAGTAAAAAGTTCATATTTTGTCTATAATTAATGTGTTAACTTCATTATTTTTTCATGTACAATTAATAGCCTTCAAAAGTATTTTTTCTATTTTGTCTGTCGACTGATGATGACATCACCTGTGCTGAGGAAGTAGGCAACGACCAATCATGGCTCACCTGTTTTCTGGGTTTGGTCAGCAAACTGAGCCATGATTGATCGTGACCTACTTCCTCAGCACAGGTGATGTCATCATCATCAGTTGATAGCAACTGGAAAAATTAGTATTTAAAGGTATTAATTGCACATGAAAAATAATGAAGTTATCAAATTAATTCAGGACAAAATATTCACTTTTCACGACTGAAAATTGTTTAATGAGTCAAGTATCCCTTTAAGGGAAAACTAACAAAGTAACTAAACTAATATTCACACACACAAAAAAAAAAACGAAGAAAAAAAACCGTTTCTCAATTAAATACAGTAATAATGCTTTAAAAAAGTTGTTTGAGAATTGTAATTTACTTTGCTTTAATACACAATACTGCCTTTTTTTTATCTTGCACTTGACAAATACTCCATATACAGTATTAAAAAAAAGTAAAACAGAGCATTTTCAAACAAACTTGCTCAGCAAAACAAATTAAAACTGAATTTAAAAAAAATGAAAAACAAAGGAAAAATGACACAAACTATCCTCACCTTGTTGCAGAAAGAAATGCTGAAAAATACCATATTTAATGATCCACACATTTAATGAAGTCATTAAAAACTCACTTTGTCCCAAAAATGTATAAATACGTTCTATTTTAAATGTTTTAAGTGTCCCAAAGACGTAGTTATACGTTTTTCTTTTTATGCTAGAGTATATAGAAGGCTTTGATGCAGCCTCTCAACTGCAAAGAATGGTTGAAGAAATGGTAATTATTACAAAAAAACGGCCATCAGGTGGCAGCAGAGTATAAGAGATCAACCCGGGATATGTTGTAACAACCTCTTTTTCACCAGGAATGTGAATGTTTATGAAACTTAGCGATATACTAATGCTAATTGGTGCAAAACGGAAACAGAGAAATATACTTTTTTGCCTGATGAAAGGAGAGACTTTAGTCTTTCTTTTGGTAGGTTCCATGTTTCGATAGCAAAAGAACACAATATTCTGTGGACCTTGCAAAATCAGTCAAAATCTAGTAAAACAGCCGGGGAGTCAAGGGGCTTGTTTCCGGCAAAATGGCTGCCAGTCAATGAGTTAATGATGTTATTAAATGGCACGGGTGATGCATTCAAGGACATCATGTATTTGAAAGTTACGATGCATTCACTGTCGTGACGTATTTGAAAAGTTTACCACGGCGTGAGAAGGCAGGATAAGGCTGGAGAAGGCGCAGCTGACTTCAAGCGTCGTGCTGTTGACATCGTCCACGACGTCGCAACTCACCACCTTGTCCTCCTGCGCATCATCATCATCATCATCATCACAACAATGCCGTCGCCTGATTGGCGGGCGGCTTGAGGGGGGGCCGGCGCTCACATTGTCGACCACTTTGACGTAGTGAACGTGGCGTCGGAAACGCAGCGCCAGACGCGGCAGGAAGGCGTCGTCTCCACCCACCGCCACCGACGCGTTGAGCATCAAGCTCCGGCCGCTGCCCAGCGCAAAGTAGCCGCCATCCCTGCACACACGCACGTACCAAGCTCGCTCAGGTTTACGTTTAGTGGGGGGGTGGGGGGGGCATTTGTGGCGCGTCTGCTCCTTACTCGGGCAGGACCAGCGTGGCGCTCAGTCGCAGGTCCGTTGAACAGTTGGCCAGGGAACAGCGGCGAGCGAACAGCGTCTGACGCCACAAAACACATCAGCGATACGTTAGGGATGTAACGATAACGGCAATATCGCGATAAAACCGCCACAATATACCGTCGTCATGTCATGATATTAAAACAGCACCTCTGTTTAAAAAAGTTGGGTTAATTTCTATTTGTGCAGTTCTCCCTGCTGGCTACTTTTTTTTTTTTTAGTGCAGGTGAATTTGCATAAGGCATGTTTTGGCCCTTCTGTGTTTCAAATCCACGCTATTGGTCAGATAAAGGGGAACGTAATATGCTTGTGACAAGAGTCAATATTAGGGGTGGGAACCTCTGGCTACCCCATGATACAATACGATATGCGTACAAGGCTCGTGATAACAATTATCTCACGATATGAATATACCGTGATTATCCATATATTGCTCAGGTCATAAATCCACGATAAGCTCCGATAAAACTAATCATAAAATAATAATAATAATAATAATAATAATAATATAAATAAAATAAATATCAATGAATAAAAAATGAATTTAAAAAAAGTACAAATAAATATAAACATTATATATATATATATATATATATATATATATATATATATATATATATATATAATAAAAAAAAATAAGTTAATGAGTCTTCATTAACAATCGGGAGACAAAGGATCACAATTTATCGTGATATCGATATATTGTCACACTCCTCATCAAAATATAGATTTATATAATTTTTTATATATATTTTTTTTTTATATTTTTCATTGCTGTAATGTACAAAAGCATAATACTGTTTTTTTGTTTTTTATTATGAGCAAATTTTTTTTTTTTTTTTACAATGTTTATCTTTTTTTGTATCGCCAACCTCCCCACAATATCGTGGTAATTATCGTATCGTGACCCTCATACCGTAATAATATCGTATCGTGATGGTTGGATAGCGTTACATCCCTACCTGGTTGCTGACGGTATTGCGGCTCCCCGCCGCCCTCTGTAGGACAGGCCTGAGCGTAGCGAAGCGTTTGCTGGCGTGTTTGGGAGCGTTCGTCTCGCGAAGACCATAGGAAAGTTCGAAATGGACTGGCGTGAAAACGTCCCGCACGTCCTTCTGCAAACGAACAAACACCAGCCAGTGTAAAAATTTTTTTTTTAAAAACAGACACAAACAGAACAGCCACGCATGCACATGGAAAAAAAACAACACACACAGACATATCATACACTAGCATCATGCTAACAAGAGTCAGCATAGTGTAGCGGCGTTGACCTTCTGGTACGCGACGTGATTGGTGCAGCTGAGCTGGCCGGGGCGCACCCTCGCACGAGCCCTCGTACTATTGGACGAGCCGTTGCCATGGAAATAGAAACGGTGTGGGAAGGACGGTTGGTGGAGGAGGTCGGAGGTCAGGTTGTACTGAAGATCTGTTGGGGAAAAGCGTTAGCTTAGCATCACTGGATGGATGCTAAACGGTGATAATAAAGGTGGTTAGCATCTTATGCTAAGCTAACTCAGCTAGCTCATGCTCATCTGTTTCATGTTACAACTAGTTGTTAAATGTACATTTTGATTAGCATGAAGGCTAGGCCTGCTTAGCCTATTCATGCTTAAAGCTAACTAAGCTAATCTATGCTAATTTTGTTTTCGCACTTTCTACATGATGTTTGAAATTGGCAGAAGTGTTTGCTAGTAAAACGTAGCTTAGCTTAGCTCATCAGCCTGCTTATGCTAAGCTAACCTAGCTTAGCCTTTGCTAAACGAACAAACCGATGGCTCCTCTGTAGTGTCTGGAAGTGACTCGGAAGCAGACGCTGACACTGATGCTGGCTGCCCGCCGCTGGATGTTCTCGGGCAGGACGAGGGTGGCCGCCACCTGCAGGACAGGACGAGACCTGCGGCACGCGCCAAATGAAATCACACTTCCCGTCTACCCGTTTTGCTTTTTTTTTTTTTTTTTTTTTTTTATTTACCTGAGAACAACGGCGGCGTCCGAGAGGAATGCGCCCACGGCGACGTCTGGAAAACACACGTTCCAAAAATGTTAACACACAGCGACAACAAAATGGCGGCCCGGCAGCGCGGTGTTACCTTGGTAACCGTTGTCGTCAACATCCACGCCTGAGCTCAGCGATTGGCCGAACATACGGAGGTCACGTCCCAGCACCGCCCCGCTGATCCTCTATGAACGTGATGATGTCATCGTGGATGGTGCCACCTCATCTGTGCTTAAGCTAACCAGCTAAGCTAAGTGTGAGCGGGTAAGCTAGCACACGCTCTTGGAAATAGTTCTTGTCTCAGATTGGCCAATATGGCCTGTAGGGGTGTGGTTTAGCGAATGGAGCAACATAGACATGTGTGAGTATTTTTATTTGAGTGTGTACCTGTGATGGTGTTTGCGAGATGCCGTGTTTCCTGCTGTTGTAGATGTACACGGCCCCTTTAAGATCGTCCTCCTGGGGGGCACCCACTGCCACCTCTACACACACGCAAAACAAGCATCAGTTGGTCGCAGCGCAACCTAGCTATGATCTCATCTCAAGGTTATCTTTATCATGCCAGTTACCTGGGTAACCGTCATCATCCAAGTCTCCCAAGTCCACGATGCTCTCCCCAAATCGGGCGGCGTGGGCCTTGCCCCCGCTCAGCTGAAACTCCGCCTCCACTAACTTAGCCTGCGTTAGCATGACGTCATCAGCAGCGTGGTGGCCACACGATAATGTGTTGAGTGACAAAAACGTGCCGGCTCACCTGTCCTTGGTTAAGGAAGACGTGAACACGCCCCTCCTCCCTGCTCGCACCCGTTGCCATGGGCGCGCCCACCAAGAGGTCCGACAGTTTGTCGCCGTTCAGGTCCACCGCGCGCACGCTAGCGCCAAAGTATGAGCCCAGCTATAAACACACACACACACACACACACACACACACACACACACACACACACACACACACACAATAACACAATTAGCATCAGTTGATATTTAGTAGGCTTATTTAATACGATTTGTTAGCTTTAGCATTAGCATCAGTTGCTAATCACACCTACTAACATTCGTGCTCCACAGTTGAGCAGCCAGTGATATTGATCTTGTACTGTAACTCCTGACTTGTACTTAGTTAGCATTAGCACTACTAGCTGTCATAGCATGTTTAGAATGAAGTCCTCAAATGGCATCACCTCTGTTCCAGACACGTGAGCTAGCACACGTAGCATGTTGCCGTCCATTGAGAAGATAAACACCTGGGAGTAAAAACAAATATACATTACTATTATATTTATTGTTTGATTGTTTTATAATAATAATTGTATTACTTTTCCCCTCTGGTTGTACTGTGGGGCACCTCCCACCACCTCCAAGCTAGCAGCATCCAGGAAGTGGCCTGCGTCCACTGAGTAGCCTGAAACATACAAAATTGGCTTTTTATCCAACTCATAATAATCATGAAACTTGCAGGGCCTGAGGCTAAAAAATATATTTGAGCTCATTGGTAGCATCCTTGGCAAATTATTAAACTAACTACTAGCATTCTTAAACTAATTACTAGAACCCAAAGACTAAAGGTAAACATACTTAAGGTAATGGCTAACATTTGTAAGCTAATTACTAGCATTCTTAGGCTAATTACTATTATCCTTAAGCTAATCACGGCATCTTTAAAGGACTTACTAGCAACTTTAAGCTAATTACTAGCATCCTTAAGCTAATTACTAGCATCCTTAAGCTATTCACTAGCATGCTTTAGATAAATACTATACATATTTAAGCCAATTAATTTAGAGAGTGGCCATTAGCACTGATGTCAAATAGAGGCGTGTGATCAAAGAAATAATGCTTGTTTTGTCACCAGTTGCGTTAGCGTTAGCTAACAAAATAGTCATTTAAAGTTTGTTCCCAGGTAGACCTAAGGCTTCAGAGTTAGCGCCCTTCCCCCTCAAACGCTAACAAGCGCTAATGTTTAACTTGATGTCAACAGCAGTGACGTCCTTGAACGTGTTTGTTAGCATCTGTTAGCACACCGCTAAAGCTCTGGCTGTGTACTCGGCAAACTCATGTGACACGTCAGGGCCAGTTCACGTGGCCTAAGATTAGCCACATTGCTGGAGGCCCGTTCCATCGCCACAAGGACGCCTTTTGATCGGAACCGCCGCCATCTTGGAAAAGCCGCACCGTGCCTGTTGGTGCAATATTTCAAAAACAGCATGGGAGCGATGTGGTAAAACGGGCTCCAGCGGTTCACGCTCACCCAAGTAGCTTCCGAAGCCCACCGAGCCGCTGTCGTCCAGGTAGACGGACATGACGCTGCTGGACGTGTTGAAGACCAGCACAGAACCCGTCCAGTACGACGTCCCCGGAGCGCCCATGATGATCAGGTCCTGATGCCACATCAGACAAAAACAATAAATAAATCACAAGGAAGGCATTGACTTCAACTGTGGAAACTCATTGGCTGCTCATGGGCCCTTTTCGAGTATTTGGACTGACTTCCAAGATTGGCGCAATGTTGTGTGCCCTGTCACGTACGATAGAAGCAAGAAAACTTACAAAAAAAGTAGACAAGAAATAAGAAAAGTTTGTTTCTGTTGTGTCCAAATCAGCAGTACCACATGGCTTGGCGACAACAAAAACATGTTTCTGACTAAAAAGCTTTGTGAAAACAAAACAAAACTGCAAATGGGCATCTGATGTCAAAATAATCTTTTTTTAATTTATTTTTTTAATTATTTTTACAGACGTACGACTAAGAAAAATGCAGTGTGAGTGATGCTGACTCACCGCCCAAAGTAAGTAAATGGCACGCTACGTTTAATTGTCTGAGTAGTTTTATGCCATGCACTTTTTTTTATTTTGCAGTATTTTTGTTTGTCAAGAAGACATGCTACATTTATGCCAAAACAGTTACTTCAGTACATTTTGGGCAACACTTGTACTTATCGGAGTATTTTTAATGCAACATACTTTTGACGTTACTTGTGTAATTTTGTGATGACAAAGTAATTTTACTGCTTCACATTTACTTGAGTAGTTTTTGTGGCTACTTGTCAGATTGTTTTAATTTTGCATACTTTTTCTTGTACTTAAGTATTTTGCTAAGAAGAAACAGGACTTTCATTTCTTTCACACAGACATTCCATTCTGATCGCTACTTTTTATTTGTACTTCTTTACACTTTTATTTTTTTCTTTATGAGGAAGACTTATCACTGCAGCTGCTTTCATTTTTGTTTTATTCTGATGATTAGCATATTATTGTTTTAGGTCAATTAATCCAATCAATATCTGAAATGTATATATTTGTCAGCTTCAGTTACTCTGCACTTGAGTAGTTTTTCACCAAGTACTTGTACTCGGATCCCTATTGGCATCCGAGTACATTTGACGTTTGACAGTTGAGTTGCATGTTGTTGTTGTTGCAAGCTAGCCGTTGTGTTGTTGTCACCTGAACGAGTTGGTTGGACATCCCGGCCTGACAGGATCCGTACTCCTCGCCAAACTTCCTCTGGTGGTCTGCAACGTACACACACGCACGTCAAAAGCTTCCTCGCTGACGTCTGCTGCCAAAGACCATCATTTCACGCAAACAAAGAAAACGGCGGAGCCTGCGCTTTTTTTTTTCTTTTTCAATTCATCTGTTCCGAAAACCAAAGCCTACAAAATGGAAAGATGAGAAATCGTGTCAAGTAAACTCCCGCAAATATATAAAGATTGTCTCCAATACAGACAATACTGGCACTTATTTGACAGTTCTGGACTCCATCAATTAAAAAAAAAAAAAAAAAAAAAAAAAAGTCTACTCAGTAGCCGCTTGAGGCCTTTTTTTGTGTCGGATTTTGTCACACACACCTTTCAGTGGCATGATCAACATGTCGGTGATAGAACGATCATGTGTGGTCTATCGCTTTGTAGTGATGTAACGAATCGATGACGGCAATATCATGGTATCGCGATATTAAAACTGCCACGATATATCGTCGTCGTCATGTCACAATATTAAAAAGCAGCACATCTGTTCAAAAAGTCGGCTTGATTTTTTGTGCAGTTCTAGCACCCTCTGGTGGCAAGTTTTTTAGTGCAGTTTAATTTTCACAAGGCATCTTTTGGCCCTCCTGTGTTTCAAATCTGCGCTAATGGTCAGATGAAGGAGTAATATGCTTGTGAGTCAATATGTGTAGGAACTCAGTGTGTGCTTGCATTAGCAAGTACATTTTTATCATACTTTTCATTGCTGTCATGTACAAAAAGCACAATATTGTGTGGGTTTTTTCTTTAGTATGAACTCAATTTTTTTTTACAATATTGTGATCTTTTTTGTATCGCCAACCTCCCCACAATATCGTGATAACTATCGTATTGTGACTTTTATATTGTGATTATATCGTATTGCAATGTTGCTTCATCTTGTTTTCTCGCCAGATTTGAAGGAAGCAAAACAAAAGCCCACCTACTAGTGAGACGAGCTCCACTAACAGCCGTAAAAAAAAAACAAAGTTAATGCTTGCATATTTCAACTCATGGCTAGCATTGTTAGGCTAATTACGAGAATCCTCAAACTATAGCATTCTTAAGACAATTACTAGCATTTGACGCTAAAAACAAGGCTAATGACTAGCATCCTTTAAGCCACACTAATTACTAGCATCCTGAAGCTACAAACAAACACACTTGAGCTAATTATTAGCATCCTTTAGCAATTACTAGAATTCATAAAGTAATTATGAGCATTTCTAGGCTAATTACTAGCATTCTTAAGACAATTACTAGTATTCTAAAACTAATTACTCGCTTAACTTTCCATACTTCCTGTCATATTTCGGTAAAAGGCGTGAATAGACGACAGTGCCAATTTTGATCAAGAGCTTGTTAGCACTGGCAAGCATAACATCCTGTCAATAGTCAGGCCTTCAAAATAAAAGCATTAAAGTTGAATGACACTTTGTTTGGCCTGTCGTGACTTATTTAACAGTCACCGCCTGTTTATTGGTAACCAAGACGACATGTGCACAAAAGAAATGTGGCGAAGACTTTATGGAACGGCCTGCTTTTATTTTGAAGGTCTTACAGGATGTGACACAGACGTTGCTGTCTATTCAACACATTTTTTTACACAACTTCTCTACTTTCATACAGATGTCCCTTCACTCAGTGTGTGTGCGTACCTCTGTAGCAGGGTATGATGGCCTGCGCGTGCGCGAGGTTGTCGTCATAGCGATAGCAAACCCCGTGGGGCAGTTTGTTGTTCTGCCCGTCGTTCCTTGAGTAGAACACGTTCTTCCAGCGGTGGGCGCACGCCTGCACGCAAACAATTGCATCACGCACACGCAAGAAAAAGTTTGAGGAAAAAAAAAATACACATTTTTTTTTAATCGACAAAAAAAAATAAAATGCATAAATGGAATTAAAACAAACATAAAAATGACAAAAAAACCCCAAAAATAAACAAATAAAGAAAATTAAATATAAGCACAAATAAACGACAAAAATACAATATAAAATAAAATGAGATTTAAAAAATAATCAACCCATAAAAGGAAAATTAATAAAAACACAAGGAAAAAAAGAGCATAACACAATTGCATCACACACACGAAAAAAAATGAAATGAATTAAAACAAACATAAATATAAAGACAAACAAAAATAAATATAAGAATAAATAAATGACAAAAATACAAGAAATATAAAATAAAATGTGATTTAAATAAATCAACCAATAAAAGGAAAACAATAAAAACACAAGAAAAATATAACAGCATAACACAGTTGCATCACACACACACGAAAAAGTTAGAAAAATAAATACATATATTTTTTAATTGGCAAAAATTGCATAATTGGAATTAAAACAAACATTAAAAATTACTAAAAACAAAATTAAACAAATAAAGAAAATGAAACAAGAAAAAAAATAAATGACAAATACAAGAAATATGAAATAAAATTAGATGTAATAAATAAAAATATAATAGAAAAATCTAAATCAATAAATAAAAGGAAAAAATAAAAACACAAGAAAAGTAAAATTACATTTAGATAAATATCTACATACAGTACATCATGAAATAAATAAATTAAAATCAATACGCATGCACTAATGCCACGTGTTTGTTTGCGTGAATCTGGTGACTGACACATTGAGTGCGTTTGTTGTGTGTTGTTTGCGTTTCTTTGACCTTCCCAGCCACGTGACCATTGAAACAAATTGTACAGTCTTGCATGACATTTGTTTCCAATCGGGCTCGCCAACGTGGCGCTCGCAAAGGATCACATGAGTTGCCCGCCAGCCAGACTGTTCTAAAAATAGCTCACATTGTGATTTTCTAGGAATGTCGTAGAAGTCATAATGTACCAACCAGGACGTGTCCTCCTGCCGCTCCGCTGTGCTTGCCGGCTTGTCGCGACAGGCTGACGCCCAGCCACTGGTGGGCGCTCTCTCCCTGGCACGTCTTCCCGCAATGCGACACGTCTGCACAAACAAACAAACACGAGGATGTTTTGTGCATGCCGGGACTCTAGATGGCAACGTTGGACAATTTGACATTTGTACTTCAATCGTTTTTTTTTGTCATTGAAAAAGAAAAAGATGAATTACCGGCGGGCATCAGCTGGCACTTTTGCTCTTCAGTTGTGACGGCGCAACGGTAAACGCCGCCCGCAGACACCCAGGAAGAAGAAGAGTTGTCCAATGGAGCTCCCACCACCAACCTAACACACGCACGTGTGAGGCTAACGGGCAGACATGTTGGCATACGAATTAGCCCCGCCCACCCACCAGCTGTGCTTCCCGTGGCGGTGAAGCAGCACCGAGTATCCGAACATGGACGCGGGAGCGCCGGCGAAGCGCACCGCCTGATCCACATCCAACGTGTACCCTGAGACCGGGACCCGGATCGGGACCGGGACCAGGACCAGGAGCGCCAGGAACAGGACGGGCCCGGTCGTCATCTCGCAAACGACAGCTGGCTTCCAACTCGGAGACGTTAGCCAGCTTTCCTGCTGCTGACTCAAATCTGATTCCAAAGTCAACATGGAGGAAGAATTGATACAAAAAGTGCTTTGACGCCAAGAGGGCAGGAGAAGGTCAAAGGTTACTTATAATACAATGTGTCCCAAATGGGTTACAAAATATGTGACAAAGAAAAAAACATTCCACAATTCATCCAAATGAAGTGAAAAGAACTTCATGGACTCCACACAAGCACCCCGCAATCTTTTACAAATACTCCCATAGTACTTGCATAAAAAACATCTTTTGATGTGCTCCCTAAGGTTGCTCATCAAGTATATTCATCGGGGATGTAACGATATCTAAACATCATGATATGACATTAGCACGTTGCAATAATTAGTGCAACATTGTGGGGAGGCTGGTGATACAAAAAAGGTCACAGTATTGTAGAAAAAAAAAAAAAAGACAATATTGTGCTTTTGTACATTTTTTGTTTTGTACAACCTACAATCACTAATAATATTAATATTGAGGCATTTACTTGCTAAAGCAAGCACACATTGAGTTCCTCCACATATTGACTCGGTTTATATACATAGAAAGGCCAAAACATGCCTTGTGAAAATTAAATTGCACTAAAAAACTAGCCACCAGAGGGTGCTACAACTGCACAAATCGAAATCAACCCAACTTTTTTTTTTTTTTTTTTTGGATGTGCTCTTTTTAATATCGTGACATGGCGACAACGATATATTGTGGCACTTTTAATATTGCAATATCACGATATTGCCGATATCGTTACATCCCTACTTCATCCATACTGTAAATCTTCTTAAGATTGCATTACTACTTCCATGAATACTCATTAAATCCAAAGTTACATTAAAATACTCCAATAGTATATTAAATGTATCAATTCATTGATAAATGTACAGTCTCTACATACTACAAATACTACACACTACTCATAATAAATAAGACTCTAAAATAAACTTAAAAATACTCTCAATGTGCGATAAAACTTTAAAATGTACTAAAATGCTTCATATCAATACATCTCTTGAATTACTTTCTACCTAAAGTTGCCAAAATACGACCTCCTGAAATATGATTGAAAGTTGAGTCAATAATACTCCACAATTTACTGAAGTACTCAATTACTTGCACAAATACTTCATTCTTGAATCAAATGTGAGTCAAAAGTACGTGGCGCTACTTTTTCTTGAATTGGATTTTTTTTTTAATGACGTCATTTGTCAGCCATGCTTTATTATTGTCAACATTTCATTCAAATTAGAGGCACAAATCGATTTTTTTTCCAAGCTGACGAGGTGTCATGTTATCGGAAAAAAAAAAAATCCTTTGGTCGCCCATGTGCCTTCAAATGGGATGATTAGAAATTGAAAATACACATTTGTGTTAAAACAAAAAAAAAAGTTGAACCGAAAAGTTCATGACCAATATTGATATGAAAAAACATAATTTAATTTTGTGACTTTAGTATTATATTAAAAATAGTAAATTGTGGTTGGGAGCTTTCAGAATGTGATTTTAAATAAAAATAACAAAATAAAGACTTTAAGCGGACCAACCCAAGTCATTTTTTTTTAATTTTTTTTTAATGTTCCATGCGCGTTAGTTGCATCAAATGTGTCACGTGACGAAACAACGTCCCCTCGGGTGGCTCACGTGTGACTAAAAATAGACTTTTTTGTTGTTGTTGTTGTTGTTGAAACAAACAACAAGAAAACTTTCGTCCAACTTGAGATCATCTTGACATAACGTGCGCGTGTTCGTGTGCGTGTACGCGTTCGTTACCTCTCGGTTGTCGTGAAGTCCCGTCCCGGTATCTTTTTTTTGTTCCTCTCGCTTTCTTCTCCACAAAAGTTGGACTCAAAGTTCTACTGGTCTCAACGACCACACCAGATAGTCAGTCAGTGTGTGTGTGTGCGTGTGTGTGTGTGCGAGCGCGCGCGTTGAAGAGAAACGCGCGGGGAGCCTCCCTCCTTTCATCTGCGCGTGCGCGTGCCCCACAACGGTGTTTCCTCTCCTCCTTCTCCTCCCCGTTGCGCGTGCATGCGCGTGTGCGAGGGGTGTTCCCAACCTCTTCACACGACCGTGTCAAAGTAATCTGATTACAAACGTCGCAAATTCTGCAGTCCACACGTCACTCAAAAGTCGCTACATAGAAACACAAAAAAAAATTGCTGAGATAACCAGTAAATAAATCACTAGTTTGAAAAATATCCGAAGGAAACATCAACATCAAAACGTGTTGAACTGCTCCATACAGTCTCATCAATAAATACTGTCTAAAGTTACTCATATTTAAAGGATGATTCAGCAAATTTACACAGAAACTAGCACTCGAAAAAAAAAGAAATCGTAAGAAAAATTTTTTACGGCGCCAGAAAAATACTGTCAAATCACTGAAAATTACCATATATATATATTTTTTTTTTTATTATTTTTTATTTTTTATTTTTTTTTTACAATATTTTTCCAGATGTCCTTTCAAAATAAATACAATAAATGCTACCCTCTATAGGACATGACAGATATTATTGTAATTGTCAATTCACAAAGAACTGATGGTAAAATTACAATTTTTTTTTACTGTTAATTTCCCAATAAATTGAAATCTTTTTCTATAGGGTTTTAAAGTTGAATTTTACATTTGATTCCATTATACATTTGTGAAATTACAATACATTTGTGAACATATTTTAACAATTCAATATATGTATATCCAATGGATTTTTTTGTAAAAAGACCAGAAATATTGTATGTTTTTACAGTTACAGTGATTTCATGTTATTTTATATTTGACATTTTAAATCTGTTTTATTTTTGTAAATTAAATGTTATTTTTAAAACAGAAAAAAACCCTGTAAAATCAAAGTCAAATTCTGTTATATAAGTATGTTATCTAAATACTCCTGAATGTAAGTAAAATACTTTGTACTTCAATTGAAATGTGTACTCCCTAAATTTGCATAAATATTCTTCAATCTAGTGAGTAATGTGACATAATAACACTCAGAAAATGGACTGAAATGTTCTGTAAAGTTACATACAGCCGAAACTTGTACTGATATGCTTAAAAATACTCAAATACACTGCACAAAACTGATTAAAAAATACTCTTAAATGTACTCTCTAAAAGTGACATCAATACTCCTAAATGCTGTCCAAAGTTAAGTACTGTAAGTCCGTCCATGTCCGTTGAATTCCTACTGAAAATGTTCATAAATACTCTAAAAATACTGCAATACTCTTGAAGTTACGTTAAAAGTGGCAAATGTGCTGTTCAACTGTCAACTTGGGACCGAAATACTACAAATGATCAGGATCGTGATCAGGCTTGTTGACGAGCTAACCATTTGATTCAGGTGTGCCAGTGTAGGGAGACATCAACAACAAGCTGCATAGCGGCTCCGGAGGACCGGACTTGGACACCCCTGCTGGCTGTAGATCAACAAAAAAACATACGACACTCGAATTGATCACACTTTTATTGCTTCATTGAATTCAAAGGCATGTCGAGTGGACGTCAGGTCCCGGGTCCAATTTGTTGCCAGCATGGACTTGATGAGCATGGAAGTGATGAGATTGGAAACAAAGAAAAATGAAGTCAAGCAACGTGTCAAGTGCGCGCGTGCAGACAGGAAGTGAGACACAAAAGTGTTTGTTGGCATTTCCTGTTGCGGCGCCGCCCGTCGCACGTGATGAAAAGATGAAAGGTATCACGCGGGAAGGAAGCCACAAATATAGCCCGGCTCACTTCTTGTTTACTTTCTGCTACTTCCTCTTCACTTCCTGATGCAACTCTGAAATTGAGGAAAATGTTGATAAACCATTTTGGAACTCAAATCAGATGTTTGCAAATGTCTTCTTCAAAAATCAGAAAGGCCCGCTTTTATGGATGACTCCAGCAAAAAAAAAAAAAAAAAAGTCAAGTGAAACTAAAGCTGCGAGCAGCTATAAAGGGCCCTCGCAGCCCGGGCCACGTTGGGGTACTTGCACGTTGGTGGACTGGCACATTGGAAGCAGAATTTCTTTGAAAATGGCATGATAAACCATTACGTGGATTTTTTTTTTGTTTTTTTTTTGCCAGGTGTGATGAGTGTGTCAAGCTCAATGGGTTTTGGTGATTATTAAGATCTGCAAAAATCAGCGTCTTTTTTTATTTTTAGGCAGTGAGTTCCCCTGATTGGTATTTTTTGCAAATGTACATATACACATCGTCGCTCGTACTCATTGCACAATGTTGCTTTTATTGTCCGTAGAGGCGATAAAAAAAAAAGAAACTAAATAAAAAAGTACATATATTTGGATCGGTCTGATGCCAGTGAAGATATTGAGTGGTGGAAAGTAAAATAATATTCATAAATGACTTAGTTATCACACTTACAATGAGTTTGCGATTTTTGTAAAAATACCGTAAGTGAGGCTTTTTTTTTTTTTTTTTTGCCTCAAGGACTAGGTGGCGCTGTATTTATAACTGAATTTTGTCATAGAGATAACTTCAGGCCTTGACGATAAACATACATGTCAAGTTTGGGATTTTTTGGAGCATGTACTGGGGAGTTATCAAGCATATCCTTTTTCATTGCGAAACAAAAATTTTGATGCCCCGCCCTCATCATATAGTATTTCGAAAAGTCAAGATTTTTCCCCCTGTCGTTGGCTCAGGTCTTGACATGGTCCAGGTCAAGTCTTAACTCAGTCGGATGAAACGTGGAGAAGAAGTGGGCAAAAGTATGCCCCCTGTAAATGTGCAAAAATCATCAAAAATGGGACATTCAAAAATTCGTAGCTCACTTCCTGTTAATTTTAGCATATGGGTCCAAGAGACTTTTATGTAGGTCTTGGGCTCCCTCATACACCTAAAAATATTCGTCGTTCTTGCTTAAACGTACAACCGGGGCTGCTTCGTTAAAAATTTCTAGGGGGCGCTATTGATTCTATTTTTTAAAAAATAGCACAATCGACGATAAAATATTGCTCATTGTACCAGGGCAGATGTGTGTGCCAAGTTTCATGAGTTTCTGTGCATGTTTAGACCCTCAAAACTGGCGTTGTTTTCTTGGCGAACAGCGCTTAGCCACACCCACAGCAATTCGCGAAAACTCACAAACTTCGTGTTGTGACACCGTGAAGGCCGAAACCCTCATCTGAGCAAATATGAGGTAGGTCCAGTTAACGTGTTTGGAGAAAAACGTAGAAGAAAATTCGTAAGAAAAAAAATTGCCACTAGGTGGCGCTATCAGTTAGATGAAATATAAGTTAGTAGATGTCTTTAGGGCTGGACTCTCATCAAATGTGTGAAATTTTGAGAAGATAGGATCATCTCGGTCAAGTTAATGCAGCTTTTATTTTCACGAAAAATCTTCAGACTTTGCGTCACCGTAGCGGCCACGCCCTTTGGCGAAAAGTGACAATATTCGGTGTGGGGCATGATCAACATCTTAAGGCTTTTCTGACCAATTTTCAACTGGATCCCTTCAATGAGCTCAGCACAGTAGCTAAAAACGTAAAGTATGACATTTATTGTAACCACTAGGTGGCGCTATATGTATAACTGAATTTTATCATATAGATGTTTTCAGGCCGTGACTATTACGTTGCCTGAGAAGTTTGAGATTTTTTGGAGCTTGAACATGGGAGTTATTAAGCATTTGCTCTTTCTGGACAAATGAAATTTTAAAGGCAATATTTGATGCCCCGCCCCCGTCATATAGTATTTCAAAAAGGCAAGACTTTTTGCCCAGTTGTTCTCTCAGGTCTTGAGATGATAAATGCCAAGTTTGATGTGAATTGGATGAAAAATGTTTGCAAAGGGGGAAAAAGCATGACCACAGTGAATGTGCCAAAATAGGCCAAAATTGGACATTAAAAAATTCATAGCTCACTTCCTGTACATTTTAGCTACATGGTCCCAATAGACTTTTTTTGTGCGTCTCGGGGTGCTACACATGCCTGCCAATTTTCGTTCCTCTAGCTTAAACGTGCCGGGCTTGGTTTTTATTTTTCTACGCTAGGGGGCGCTATAGAGTCGCGTTGTTATAACGACTTCATAATATCAAATTTTTCGCCGGACCTGAGGAGTGTGCAAAGTTCGGTGAGTTTTCGTGAATATTTAGGTACCCAAAATCGCGATTGTTTGCGGAGAATAAATAAATAATAATAATAATAATAATAATAATAATAATAATAATAATAATAATAATAATAATAATTTTTACAAAAACAATAGGGACCTCGCAGCGGTCGCTGCTCGGGCCCTAATAATAATAATTTTTACAAAAACAATAGGGACCTCGCAGCGGTCGCTGCTTGGGCCCTAATAATAATAATAATTTTTACAAAAACAATAGGGACCTCGCAGCGGTCGCTGCTCGGGCCCTAATAATAATAATAATAATAATTTTTACAAAAACAATAGGGACCTCGCAGCGGTCGCTGCTCGGGCCCTAATAATTCTTACAAAAACAAGAGGGACCTCGCAGCGGTCGCTGCTCGGGCCCTAATAATAATAATCCGATCGAAAAACAATAGGGACCTCGCAGCGGTAGCTGCTCGGGCCCTAATAATAATAATAATAATTTTTACAAAAACAATAGGGACCTCGCAGCTCGGGCCCTAACAAATCATGGATTAATTGTCACAAAACAAGTTGTGCATTGTCTAAGCAACAACGTTGTCCCGCCCACTCCTGATTTCAAACGTCATCGCGCGCAACTGGCTTGTCACTAATGGTATGCGATACAGCTAATTTTGGTATCAATCCCATAACAAGTAAATACAGGGCCAGTATCGCCGATATCGATATTTTTTTTTTATAAATTGGTAAATATATTTTTTTAATTAAGGTCGCTGTGTCATTGACTTGCTTATTTACAATCAAATGTCAACCTTTATGTGTTTTGTGTTGTTTTCTTTTTACCATGGAGGCAGTATTGTGACCCATTTTGGGCTTTTTGATGTTTCTGACATTTCAAAATAAGATACTGCCTACTGGCTACACAAAGGACAAAATTAGGACAATGTTTATTGATAAATACAAAATACTTAAATAACTTTTTTAACATTCTTAACTCATTCACTCCTTCGCTCTTGGCCGTTTTACTGGATTTTGATTGATTTTGCAAGACCCACAGAATACTGTGTTCTATTGCTATCAAAACAAGAAACCTACCAAAAGAATTATTAGACCCTCTTCTTTCATCAGGGAAAAAAAATGTATATTTTTATCTGCTGCCACCTGCTGGCCATTTTTTTTTTTTAAATTACTACCACTTTTTTCACCCGTTCTATGCAGATGAGAGGCTGCGTCAAAGCCTTCTGTATGCTCTAGCTAGTATATATATATATATATATATATATATATATATATATATATATATATATATATATATATATATATATAAATAAAAAGAAACGTATAAATACGTCTTTGGGACATTTAATATATTTAAAATTTAACGTATTTATACGTTTTTGGGAGCAAATCAGTTAAACAAAGTGCACAAAATGATCATGAAAATTAAACAAATATTAAGTTTATCATATACTGTTCATAAACTACAAAAAAACAAAAAATATATAGTCTGCCTTCATAACCGCAACAGTGCATAAAATAGCCAAATTGAAACTAAACCACTAGATCAATATTTTTAGTGCCAATATTGACTCGATATCGACAATATTGATATTTGGATCCATCCATCCACCTCTAGTCACAATGAGGTCACGTGATGATGTCACATGCAAACACACAGAACGCCAAATGTGTGTTCAATTAGTCACTCAAAATCATCAGTCAGCCCTGCAGGAGGTCACCACCTCAAAAGATGTTTTACATCTTGGATTCATCAAAAAAAAAAAACAAAAAAAAAACACGATGACACACATACACACATTCACACACACTGACAGTGTCCTGATGGTAGCAATTAGCAGACGTTATCATGGCCTGGAGACATTACAAGCTGTTCACACATAAGCCCCCCCCCCCCCCCCCCCCCCCCCCCCCCCCTCCCCCCCAGCCCCACAAATTCCCTCTCCCTCCGCCAAGTGACATGTGACTCCATCATATACATCACTCAAGAAATATTTACACTTTTTTTTTATGAATGACCTAAATTCACTCTATATACAGTATATTTGTGTGCACGTGAAGGAGGAAGTTGCCCCAGAAACATAGCCATATATGGTCAGACATAGCACACACGGGCTTATCACCGGTCTGGATCTGATCAGACTAATCAGCTAGTCAAATAGATACCAAAAGCTAGCTATTAGCATTCCTTAGATAACACACAGTTTTAATGTCCTGTTGATGCTTGTTGTTAGCGTCGTGTGGCTAATGTGAGTGTTAACTTGCACTATAAATGCTGCGCTTCACAAGGTCAGTTGATGCTAGTAGCCAGGATGATGATGCTAGCCCCTATGCATACGAGTATCTAGTTAGTAGTTAGCTACGGGTTTATACAAAAGGATGGCTACTAAGGATGCCGGCCGGCGCATTCCAGAAGGTCGGAAGCGTCCCGCCGGGACGTCTCCCCCTTCAAAGCATTCCTATCAAACGTCAACAAGAAACCATGGCCGCCAAACGCACTATAGAGGCTACTTTGGCTTTGTTTTCTGTCTGCGACGATGACTTGTAAAGGTTTGCGGCGATGCTAGTTGTTAGCGTCATGTTGCTAATACGAGTGTTAGCTTGCGCTGTTAATGCTGCTCTAAACAAGGGTAAGTTGATGCTAGTAGCTAGCATGATGATGCTAGCTCCTATGCATACGAGTAGCTAGTTAGCAGTTAGCTTCAGGTTGATGCTGACAAAAGGATGGCTATAAGGATGCCGGCCGGCGCATTCCAGAAGGTCGGAAGCTTCCCGCCGGGACGTCTCCCCCTTCAAAACATTCCCATCAAACGTCAACAAAAAACATGGCCGCCAGGCGCACTATAGAGGCTACTTTGGCTTTGTTTTCTGTCTGCAACGATACTAGTTGGCACATGTGCCAATGTGTATGTGCTTGTGCATCAGTTTGCTTGTTCATGTGAGAATGTGTGTGTGAAAGGAAGGGGGGGGGCGTGTGTGTTGGGAGGGGGTTTCATCCTGAATTTTATCTTTTGGCGGTTGTGACTTGCTATCTCTCACCACATAAACACACGTGCAAGCACACGCGCACGCTTGTAACGGTCATTTGAGCACTTCCATCAGTTTCTTCTTCTTCTGTGGTGAATTTGGTCAGACTTTGCTCATTCAAAACACCAAAAACATGTTTTTCGTATGTCTTGCTTTCAAGACATTTGTCGTCCACACAAGCTGCAAATAAGCCCAAAATCTCGAAAATGTCGGCCATATTTGCTCTCTGTTGGCAAAGCAGCTTGATGGCGCCACCGTCTGGTCTTGCAAGGAAACCAATGTGCATGGACGGAAGCCGCATTTGCGGCCATCTAGCCGAGCGGGTTGTAAGTACACTCGTATCTCAAGACAAAAAAAAATAAAAATAAATGGTCGAGTGGCCGCTCATAACTTGAAAGTGGAGGTGCGGGTATTTCAAGGCGCTGCCCGCCGCATGTGTTTCAAGATGCGATTCTGGCCCGGGACCGCAACGGATTAGCTTAGCGTAACGTTGCACACTGACACATTTTTGTGTCTAAATCATGAATGACTTTAACATGTGACACTATTTATGAAAAAAAGTCATGTTAAAAAAAAGTATGTTTTCAAAATGCAGAAAATATTTTAAGTATATTTCTGGAAAAAAAAAAAGTTCAATATTTCTTGTCCTGTGATTGTCTGACAACCAGTTGAAGTCTGGCATGAAGCCACTTGCTGGATCGACTTCAGAAACGTTGAAAAGTTAAAAATCAAAACAGCACACTTCTACTTCAAAACAAAACATACATGATTGACTTTACAGTATTTTATTATTATTATTATTATTTTGTTACAAATTGAAGTTGTTGGATTAATTTTGTAGTTGTCGATGTCCTGCCGTTGGTCGAGAGCATGCGTTTTAGTCCCTCACGTCCTCACACAGGAAAGTGATATGCCGCACTATCTACACTAAAAAGACCTCGTTTCCATGTGCGGACGTGTTTGAGTCATGCTACATCAGCACCTTCTTCACTGTGTGGGGCAACACGTGTGAAACACTTGAACAAACATGCATGCAAGCGTGGGAAATGCTGCCAAAGGATAAAACGCAGGAAACGCGTATAAGCGCCCAAAAACGCTACATCAAAAACATTTTGTATAGCGATTATTGTCACTAGAGGGGGTTAGCAAGTTGAGGCTGAGGTGGGGTACATGATTCTAATAATAATAAAAAGGAATGAGAGGAAAACCATTTCATTGGCAGTAAATTCACATGACGACACGCATCCTCCTGTGTTGTTTAAGCTAACCAGCATCCTCAAACTGACAACTAGTATCCTCCAACAAGTACCAGCCTCACCGGGCTAGCCACTAGCATCCTCCTGCTAACAACAAGCACCGGCCATCACGGAAACAAGTAGCATCCTTAGGCTACCAACGTGCAGCCTAAAGCTGACAGCCAACCGGTGTCACCCCAGCGGGCTAGCTACAGGAATTAGCATGCTAACATCTAGCCTCCTCTTGTCTGTTAGGCTAATAACAAACATCCTTAAGCTAACTGGCTTTCTTGGACTTACAGTACAATACATTTGCTAACAACTAGCATCAGCAGGCAATCGAAAACAACTTATTTATATAAGAAATAGCTGTTTACGATTCCATTTCTATCAATCGAACACAAAATGGTTTTGTGCGCGTGTTTGCGGCAGCAGTCCCCCCATGGTCACGTTGGCAGAGAAGTGCCGGCCAGAGGCAGGAAGATTCACTTCCTGCCCGGCACAATGGTGCTTGTTCCACAGGAAGTGATGTCATCACAATCAAGGACTCGGCTACAGGAAGAGACAAATGAGCTCCAGGTGGAGGAATGGAACCGTCACTTGCCTTCAGTGCTGGTTGTCGCGGGTTCGCTCCTCCGCCTGGGAGACCCCATGTAGCTTGCATGAAGTAAGAGAGGTAAGGACAAGTAAGGAAGAGACGAATGAATGTGGGTCAATTGAGCGTGCGTGCCCTCGGCTGGGTTAGCAGTTAGCGTAGCGTAAAAGTCACTTTTTCATGGGGGGATTCATTTGCAAGGTCGACTTTGGCATCTTACAGAAACGGAAAATGTTGAAATTAGGCCCGATATCAAAACTGTCAAACTCAAGGCCCACGACATCATTTCTGATGGCCCATAAAAGCAAATCGTGTATCGACTTCTAGTTTCTTACCATTTTTAAAAAAAAATATATTTTAAAAAGTTGTACATTAAGAAGTTTAAAAGAAAAATAAAAGTACAGTACAGTATTAAAGCTATCGAAAAGTTGCATATTTGTAGCCT
This sequence comes from Festucalex cinctus, assembly GCF_051991245.1. Lineage (NCBI taxonomy): Eukaryota > Metazoa > Chordata > Actinopteri > Syngnathiformes > Syngnathidae > Festucalex > Festucalex cinctus. Next base: position 15,069,390 of record NC_135421.1, read on the forward strand.
GGAAAGCCACGCCCACTTTCCTGAAAGTGGGTGTGGAAAGGCTGCCATTGACCGTAATTAATTAAATTTGTTTATTTGCTGTGACGTATTCTTCGTTGAGCAATGTCACTCTTCGGCGCAGGAACGAAAGTTCGTCCTCTTCCTCGTAACATTCACAATCAAGTTTCTACCGCAACGACGACATAAATCATTTATCGCCACTCTCTCCATGTCATATTTCAACTAAAATTGTAAATTAAAAAGATATTCCTGAAAAGGTTGTGCATTTGAAAAACAATTTTAACAAATTGTACTTCTAAAAAAGAATAGCATGTTGTTAAAAGTCATATTTGAAAGTTATATTAAAAAAATATTGTAAATAAATAGATACATTGAAAAAGTTACACATCCACCCGTGTGTCTAGTTTTCACAATGTTGTTGTGACAAATGCACAAATTCTTTCTGTTTGGTTGTGCTTGTAACCCCAAGCGCACACGCACACACACCCCTCAGAGCACACCATAAAAGAAAAAAGTCAAGATGACTTTTGCTTCTTTCAGATAACAAGATGTCAAAACATTTGCTAGCTTGATGCTAACCAGAGCGCATAGTTTGCATACTGGACGCATGAATACTTACGCGCTAACGCACGCAAAAGAATGACTAGCTTCCTCAACTAACATCCTCAAGCTGTTGACTGGCTGGTCTGGCTCAGATCACAAACTAGCATCACCAGGCTAACTAGCCCAATCCTGATGCAAGCTAGCGTGCATCTTGAGGCTAAAAACACAACAAAACATCCTTCAACTAATTGCTAGCTTGTTCAGGCTGACAACTAGCATGTTCATGCTATTACTAGCCACCTAAACTAAGCAGCTATCATCACCGTGATCATAACTCGCATCCCCACGCTAAGCAAGCAGCATCACTTAGATGTCAACAACAATAATGTGTATAAACCTGCCAATGTGGGATAAACACTTTTGACCGCGCTTTGTCATTCGAACGTACTGCAAAGTCATTAAAACAAATTGGGCAAATGTAACGTATGCCAAATGCTAAAATAACACCCCCCGCATAATGCTACTGAATAATGCCAAAAATGATGCATATGCAAGCCCTGAGGTTATTATGGGAATTTAAAAAAAAATGTTTTTAGCATTTAGCCTATATTTACTTTTACCAATATGTTCAAGATGCATTCAAAATGTTCAAACAACTTTGCAGTACGTTCAAATGACTTTTTCAATACATTCGTCCCCCCCCCCCCATAATACCACGGGGTAATGCCAAAATGACACATATGTATATCAATACCCTGTGCCATCATGGGAAAAAAATGCTATGTACATATGTACCAATATGTTTGAAATACTATATCAATACATTTGAACAACTTTTCAGTACGTTGGAACAACATAGCTCAGTCAAAATGGTTTGTACTCCACATTGGTAGTTTTCCACGCTTCCGTATAAGTAAACACAAGCGCACTTGTACGCGCTCGCGTTTGTAAAGGATGCAACACGTTTCCATGGCTACCAAACCGGTCAAGGACACGGGAGGGAAGCGTGACAGGATGTCAGGGGTCGCCACTTCCTGTTTGGGTTCAAGCGCCAAATTGCTGTCAACCAATCGGAGCGTGGGCCAAAGGCACTTCCTGTCTGTTTGATGCAAATGAGCGTTTGAAGGCCGATGTTGTTTTTCAAGTCACAACAGCTGGCGTGACCAGAGATGTTGCCATGGTGACACAGCCAACGTATGATTCCACACTACTGACGCATTCCTCGTTCACAATTTGTTTTGTCACAAAACGCTAGAGTTTTGTTTTCATCTGCTCAAACACACACAAAAAAACCGCCAGCAGTACAAAACATTGCTGTACCTAATGTATTGTCCCATCTTCGGCTTTTTCTCTGCCTTGGGCGTAGGCAAGCGAGCTTTTTGGCGCATTAGCGCCACCAACTGATCTTTTCCTCTCACTGCAGGAAAGTCAACGTGAACTGACGGTGTGCGGATGTTGTGAAGGTTGCCGGCAACTTGTCGCCATCTACAGGTGAGGATCTGAAGTACACTATCATTAGAGAAAACACAAAAAAACACGAAATCCCCCCAAAAATATTACATACTCAACACCTGGAATGTTAAAAACATGTCAACATACATTTATATGTAGAAATAATAATTAAAAAAAAAAACTTGAAAATGCAGTACGTGCAAGAAATGTCATGTAAATTAAAACAGAAAAAGGTTAAACTCTAACTCTAAAACATGTGCAACACAAAAACTAAAATGTACAGTATTTAACATAAAAACAAACTCATTAGCCGCTCTTGTTAGCTGCTCCGGCTAAATCCTGCTCACTCAGTCTTTTGGTGTCGCTTGCCGGGCTTCACATTATGGAAGACCAAAACTGTCAAAATTCTAAATAAATAAATGACTAAAAGTGAAAATAAAAATGGATGTAAAAAATGTAATTCGAAAATGCGTCATCTAGTGGTCCAATTATTACACACTATCTTTTAGCAGTTAGCACACATGGTTAAATATGGAGAAACAAAACTGCCAAAATTCAAAATAAATGACTAAATAAATAAAATGACTAAAAGTGAAAATAAAAAATGGATATAAAAAAAATATAATTAGAAAATTATATCCAAAAAAAGTATATATGGTATATATGGTGCTCATTGGATAAAATGACTATTTGTGGGCGGGACTTCCTGTTTGTCACACAAGTAGGTCAACGGCAGCTTCAATTGGCCACAAGAAAACACTCCTGCGCCATCATCTCACATGATGTACAAATTTTATTCAAACATTTCAAAATATGAAGCGAGACCACACACAGACACGCATTCCTCATCCAATCACAGTAGCTGGTGTCCAGCAATGATGTCACCATCCAAACATGTACTCCAATGCCTTGGAGACGAAGCCGTCGTCTTTCCTGGGTGTGTGTGTATCGCTCACCACCTGCACACACACACGCAGTCATCATGCGGTGGCGTTGCATCACCACGGCGTGCTGTTATTTGCAAGAGTACCTGGTAGTCGTTGGTGGTGTCCCTGTAGGTGGCGCTAAGTGGTCTGATGGCCGAGCGTGGCGTGCAGGGGAGGGCGGAGCTGGTCAGAGGGGAGGCGGCCACCTCGCCGCCATCCATCACGCTCTAGTGTGCAAAACAAACACGCAAAAGGTCACCTCAAAACATTAGACACTATATTGTGTCATAAAAATTTGAATAATCAGCTTTTCAAATTTATAACATCATGTTCATTTTCATGTTCAGGTTTTCACCAGTTTTACAAAAAAAACCTGCAAAGTTCAACTTTCAATGATGTGAACAGGAAAAGTTACATTTGCAACGCTTCAAAACAAACCCATCTCTCATCGGCTTGCCCATTTTTCAAAATGGCGCATGCCCAATTTGCGATTACCGGCCCGGCCCGATACTTGTGACCACGCCCACGGCAATCACAACAAACTCATACATGGAGATTAAATGATTATTATTTTTTTTCCCGGGGTCAACGTGATTACAATTATTAGTGGACAAGGAGGCCGGGAGCCGATATTCGTTTGCAGTAAAAAGAAAAATATTTCCGTCATTTTGAATACAAAAACATTTCGATTGGTTTCAATGCTTTGAAGCATGTTTAGTAAACAGATTTTCAGATTTGCATCGTTTTTTTTTTTTTCTTATCGATCTTGTCAAATTGTAAATAAATAAAATAATTAAATAAATAAATAATACATAAATAAAAAAGGGCAGGGAGCAACAAACAATTCAATAGCTCCTGAACGTTTGCTACAGTAAAAAAAAAAAAAAAAAAAAAAAAAAATTGTTCTGCTTCGTTTGAACTTGTAGCAAAAACAAAAAGTGTTCCCAGCGAGTTCCCAGGCATCTCTTCCAAAGTCAACTGAAAATATGACAAAATCTACAATTACCAATTTTGACATGATCCGTTATGGATTGGCAGGAAAAAAAAAAAAGAAAAAAAGAAAAAAGGCCAATGCCACTATGGTAAATATTGGCGCGACTAATCGGTCCACCTGTGATGGAACGAGCCGACACTAACGACTTGAGGCTAACTGTCTGTGACCATGCGCGTTAGTGCCACCGCGTCATTACAACATCCTCTTCTGACCATCAAACTTGGCCACGATTTATTTAAAAGATTCTCAGCAGTCGCAGGCACGCGCTGACCTTGTCGATGCACGGTTTGACGCCCACCATGATGGTGTCGCCGAACACTTTGCCGTTTTTGGACAAGGCATTTCGAGCCTGAAGTCTCGACTGATACTGGAGATGCATCCAGTTGCCGGGAGACGCCATCTACACAAACACACGCATGCATGATTGTTGACCTCAAGTGACCCTTCCAACGTGCATGCGTGTGCGTCTTACCGTGTGTTTGAGGATGTTTCCATACTGAGCAAACTGCAGCAGGATGTAGGAGGCGGAGGCTGGAGGGAAGCTGACACGCCACAACACAAACGCACACGCGTGAGTACGCGCAAACAGAAGTGATAAATCGAGGGTGTCTAAACCCGGTCCTCGAGGGCCACTCTTTTCAGTGTTTCCCTCCTCCAACACACCTGATTCAGATGATGGTGATTGGGCTTGTGCGGAGCTTGCTGATGAGCTGCTCATTTCAATCAAGTGTGACTTGAGGGCCGGAGTTGCGCATCCCTCAACTATTTTGTGAGTCAGTGCTGAATGCTTGAGGAGTTTTTGGTTGAAAATGTTGGGAAAAGTGTGAATTTTTGGAATAGAAAATAATAGCCCGAAAGGTGTGCATCTTTGGAATGTGTTCCATTTGGAATGATGTAAATCGGATGAATGAGGTGGAAGTAGATGCATGTCAAAACAAACGGAATTTTGGTGTGTGACGATGACATTTTTGGCAATTGGCATGTTGTAAATCGTTGGCAAGGTGGATTAAAATGTTTCAAATGGGGACAAATTGTGTGAGTCTGTTTAGTTGAACGTGTCATTGGGAATGAACAGGCATATAATTATATTTTTTGGTGGGAATTGTAGTGGCGAAAATGTTGAATTTTCCCAAATTGAAAATTGAATGTTTTAAATTTCAAATGGCAACAATGATGTGAGTCAGTGCTGAATGCTTGAGGAGTTTTTAGTTGAAAATGTTGGGAAAAGTGTGAATTTTTGGAATGGAAAATAATAACCCGAAAGGTGTGCATCTTTGGAATGTGTTCCATTTGGAATGATGTCAATCGGATGAATGACGTGGAAGTAGATGCATGTCAAAACAAACAAACTTTGCAAGTTATCGTGTCAATTTATCAGACCCGAAGACGGTGACCCAGGTCTGGTCCAGAAGGTCTTCAGAGGACAGCGCTTCACCCTGACTGTAGAACGGGTCCACTTGAGCGGGCGACAGGCAGAGCTGCTGCACACCTGAAAACATCATTGCTCATGTGACGTCATCGCCTGATGATGATGATGATGACGATGACGATGACGTTGTACCTGAAGTGGACGCGTGGCGTGCCGACACCGGCGACTGCATGCTGAGGAAAGACTGCGGGCGCACATGCACGAATGAGCACAAAACTACTGCGATGAGAGGGAAACCGCATTCTGCTTGGCCGCCTACCTGTCTGTGCGCGCTGAGGGGCGTCGCCACGGTAACCGGCCCGTCGTGGATGCTGCGCACCGGCGGGGCACTGCTCTTGTTCTTTGGAGTGGGCACCACCGGATGCGGGCTCGAGCCTCCTGCGCCACACACACACACACACACACTATCGTCACAATACTCGTACGCACGCTCACAGGCTTTTTCTCCCACGCACCTTTGAGCAAGGTGCTGTCCATCACGCTGAAGGGGCGGGGCTGGGGACTGGTGGGCACGGGCAGGTCACCCATCAGGAAGCCCGGCAGGAACTGAGCGCCGTGGGCGGCCTTGGGGGAGGTTGGCGAGCCCAGAGTCATGGGTTCCGATCCCACTGTGAGGACGCACACAATTTCCGCTCACTTTCGCTTTTCCGTCCGCGGATCTCACACATGTAAGTGCCCACATAGTGTCTGGCCAATAGCAAACCAGCTAAGGGAGAGCGAGCGCCAATAGTTTTCACGTCAATTCACGTAGCGCACGTCATGGTTAAACCACTTAGCTGAACATTATTATCTGATTACAGAAAATAAAGTTGCTAACGTTAATCTGTGCTAAATTAACCATCGCCAAACCATTTAGCCAAACACTACCAAAAATGTATTATGTAAAGCTAATATTGCTACAGCTAATCTGTGCCAACTATGGCCAAATTAGCTTAAAAATATCGTCAATTATTTACATGCTGCCAACACTAATTTGCGCTAACAATTTAGCTGAACATAATAATACATAAACAATCAGATACTAATGTTGCTAATGCTAACGGCCAAGCGGCTTAGAAGAATATTAAATATATTTTCTGAAGCTAATCTTGCTAATGCACATCGGTGTCTCCCACAGCCATACAATATAGCCTAACACAAATCTAATCATTGCTAACGCTAACCTGCACCAACACACTGCAGCTCTGCTTACCTTGTGGCTTTGATAGTACGTGCTGTGCGGTTAAACCAGTGCTTCTCAAATAGTGGGGCCGGGCTCCCCGGGGGCGCGTTTGACCTCGGGGAACATGCTTATTTATTTATTTTTTTACTATCCTAGAATAAAGTGCAATTGCGCCTCCACTAAATTAGGGGGCAGTTGCGCTCTCATTATTGGCAGAGTGTACGCAGGGAGCATTCGCTCGGTGGTGGAGGCATTTTGTTTGCACTAAGCATGTGCGCTTTGCACACAGCAAAAAATAAATAAAAATAAAAATTCAGCACTAATCATTTTATGCATTTTCGTCTTGCAGGTTAAAGTTTTTGTTTTTGTTTTTTTCAAATATTGTGCTCCTGTTTTAATGCATTATTATTTATTGATTTTATTTATTTTTCCGTATCATATGGTTTTACATGGTCAGTCAAAAAAATGTTATAGTTTAATTAAGGATTTAATTTTATTTTTGAATTTCAGATGCACTTTAAATCTTTTCTGTTAGTTAATAAAGCTATTCTTTGTTGTAAGTTGGTCCATATTTCTTTCTTATTTATTGTCTTTTACGTTATTAAGGATACAGTGTTATGCAGAGGTGTGCTTATAACAATTTTATATACTGATACTATTTATAGTCGCTTGGGGGGGCGGGTGAGATGTTTTCTTCTTACTGGGGTGGGGTGCATGACAGAAAATAATTGAGAAGCACTGGGTTAAACTAAGTCTGCAATTCTTGGTCCTTTGGGATACGTTGACGAAATCGTCCCACAAAGATGTTAATAAGACGCCTGGGAACTCTTAAATTGTGACAAAAACTGCATAATGTCTCCTTGAAGCTAACCAACTACGAGTAAGAAAAATAAGGATAAGAATGAATGCGCACATGCGCAGTGGGTTTATTCTTACTGAAGGTGGGCTTACCTTGGACGTCCATCGCGCTTTTGTAAACTTTGGTTTGCTTGTTTTTTGGCCGCGGATTTCAAATGTCGGGAAGTGACGCCGGGCTAACGCCGAGCTAACACAACTAGCGGCGCGCTAAAAAACAAAACAAAAAACGTGCCAAAGCGCCGGACGTGACGAGCTTTTTGGGGGTCTGATCAATGACACCGAAACGTACGAAAGGGGCCTCAATCCAAATGTGTGACGAGTCCAAATGGATCGGAGTAGAACGGTTGTGGCGGTTCGGCGTAGCGTGACGTTGCCGTTTGTATTCTTTGCCTGTGTTCTCGCACACACTCGGAAGTAATGTAGTTAAGCTGCATTCGTGAAAAGTGGGAAGTCGGATGTTTCCACTGATCAGGCAAAATGTGCTGGGGTGCGCGGATGGCGGTTGGTTGGCGGGGTGGCCACATTCTTTTTTTTTAACAAGTGGACGATATGTGTTGCTTTGAAGACCCCCTTTTTATTTTATAAAAAAAAAAAAAAGTTAGAAAAGATGCGCCCAAGCACCCAGTGCGGTCTGTTTATCTACCAAGGCTCCATAACAACGACTCAACATCTTGAAACACCTCTGTTTTGAAACGAAAGTGTATTAGTTTTAAATCTATAAATATTTCTATGAATTTTAAATAAATTAAAAAATATTTGGTAATACCGGTTTGGCGAAAATAGAGATCGTTTTTTTTTTTTTTTTTTTAATGCAAGTGAACGTCTCAAACGACTCACCGGAAAAACATCGTCTCTCCACTTCTGTCAAATCAACTCAATAAAGTAAAATGTCACGAACGTAACAGGAGAACATTTTTGATTTGGTAGTCAATAGAAAAAAATCTTCGTGAATAAATACATTAAAAAAAACACAATTATACGTTATTCTGCTGGTTATCTCAATATCTCTGTTCTTGGCAAACTATCTTTTTATATTGAAACGCATTGGACGGAAATGAAGCTCATGGCGACTAACTTGATACCGGCGAGATCCGTATCCGTATGCTGAACAGGATCTTCACAGCTTCAAGAATAACTTTTTTTTTTTAAAACATTTTTAAAGTTGCACTCTTCAGCAGCCATAAAGCTCCAACTTGGGTAACCATTCTTCGCCACGTTTTCTGTAAAATGGCATAAAAACATCTCTTCTCTGAATTAAAAAGACGCTTAAAAAGACTAGGAAGCCGCGAAGCTAGTTAGCTAGCTCAATTAGGTGCCTTGATGTCCACACTTGTTAGATTGTTTCCGCCAATCTTGCTCAAATGTGCCAAACTCAGGCGAGTGCCTCAAAAGTTGCCATACGTGTAGAGACTTGTTGCTTCTTATTTTATTTTAAGTCTGAAAGTCGTCGGGAAATAGGTTTTATATGTTCATTTTCCACATTGTCACCTGTTATTTGAAACAATTTACCTGTCATACACAACTGATGTCCATGTTACGCAAACGCCATTTTAAGAGTTCACGCCATCGAAACATGTTGGCAAGCCGATGCAGAACATAATAGGTACTTTCAAAACATAAGTATATGCCAATATACACGCTGTCACATTCTGGTAAACTCATGGATCACCTCTCCCCCAAAAAGTTTACTACTTCCCTTGTTAAAAGACCCATATGTTTGTTTGTTTGTTTGTTTTTTACCCGATTATAGTAGACAAGGAGGCCGATAATCGATTTGTTTGCAGTTGAACTTGAAGGGAAAATATTGGTGTCCACATTTTGGGTAGTGCCATGCTAACTAACATCAATGCTTTTACGATTTTGCAGAATGCTTTTTTTTTTTTTATCTTAAAAAAATAAAAACGTACATTCATAATGGGGGGGGGGGGCCCTAATAATTTGGTGCAAATAATTACAAGCAAATTTAGAAAATATTGACATTTAGTTTTTATTATCTTGTTGTAAATATTGTTTTAAATGATAGCAGTATGAAATTTATCGACAAATTCAACTTTATTTATAGGCTACAGCATTTAAAACAGCCATTGTTGCATACAGAGTACTGTAAATTGAGTAAAAAAAAAAATAGTCATGCAATAAAAAAAAACAAAAAAAAAAGAATTAGTGATGTCCCGATCACGTGATCGGAAACCGAGTCCTGATCACGTCATTTTCAGCTGATCAGTACCAGGAGAAAATGATAGGGGTTTCCATTTTTGGCAATTTACTTTTTATTAGCATTATTATTTTAGGGGCTGCAAAGCAACAAAATCATCCAGCGGTAAACCTATTGCCCAAAAAAAATAAAAAAAAAATTATTTATTATTTTGTGCACTTCTGATGGCATCCCCCCAAAATTACTGGTATGGTTTTGTTCAAATTAAAAAAAAATAAAAAGGAAGCCCTTTTTTTCCTTCCCCCTCCTCAATACTTTGCCAAGGAATTGGATCGGAACTTGGTATCGGCAGATCCTCAGAATCAGGTGACTCGGATTCGGGTGCAAAAAAAAAATGTGATCGGGACATCCCTAAAAAGAATAAATAACTGATACTTCTATTTATTTCTTGGAAAATGTCTGAACAAAATAATGATGATAAAAGTGTTAGTTTTTGAAGGTGCATGCATTTGTTCCTGTTGTGGTCTTATAAAAAGGATGTCAGCACTTGAACTCCCGTTGTCTGTTGTTTGCGTGGCAGTTGACTGTCCAGCTCCAGCGTGCGCAATGTCGGTGTGGTGGGCTTCGAGACCCAGTCCGGTGGGCGGCCTTTTAGCGCTGCTGCTGCTTCTCGGCGCCGCCCTGCTGCCGCCGGCCTCCGTCGTTGCGGCGGGCCGCGACTACTACGAGCTCCTGGGGGTGGGCAGGGATGCCAGCACTCGCCAGATCCGGCAAGCCTTCAAGAAACTGGCGCTGACCATGCACCCGGACAAGAACCCGGTGAGAAAACACACTTTTTCCCAAACTGCTCTCTGTAAATCATATTGTCATCAAATTGGATTTTTTTTTTTTTGGACTATGGAGTGATTTTGAGGAAAAGTACAAATAAGGAAGTGATTCAAGTTTATTCAGGGATAATGCTAATCGCGATTGTTGAATCGTTTAGCATCGGCTCATTTTTGTTTGTATAATATGTGCACGTGTGCAGAGAAGATAAAAAATAATGAGTATTCATATCCACGAAATTCAACTCGGGTTCAACCTTTAGTGGACTTAAAAAAAAATTGAAGTATTTTATTTTTTATTTTTTTTGGGTGTTCGGAAAATGTTTTTTGTTTTTTTGTTAGTGACAGCACATAAATCATAGGTCTCAAACTCATGTCCTCGAGGGCTGCAGTCCTGCATGTTTTAGATGTTTCCCTCCTCCAATACACCTGATTCAAATGATCAACTCATCAGAAGGAATTATGGAGGATAATACTGTTGCTTTCCCTGCAAAAATCCTTGACTTGATAAATCTGACAATGCTGATGAAAAATTCACCTCATAAAATATGACAATCTTCCTTCTTGAGATATTTTTTCAAAAGACATTACAAATTGATTTTAGAAAAATACTTTTAATTCCAAACTCCAATCCTCCCCCCCCAAAAAATGACTTCTTTGTGTTAGCATTGCCACTAGTTCTCTAAAAAAATATGAATTGAGTATAACAAAAAGAACAGAAAATTGATGCCACTTTCAAATTCCTCGCAGTACACAGTAAAAAATAAACAAAAAATCGACCAGCAGGTGGCAACAGAGTATAAGAGATCAGCCAGAGCCATGTTGCAACAAGCTGTTTTTGCCAGTGTTTTCACCAGTAATGTGACTAATCATGAAACTTAAGCTATATTCTAATGCGAATTGCTGCAAAATGGAAACTGATACAAATAGAAGAGACTTTAATCTTTATTTTGGTAGGTTCCATGTATTGATAGCAATAGAAGACAATATTCTGTGGGACTTGCAAAATCAGTCCAAATCCAGTAAAAGAGCTGGGAGCGAAGGGGGCGGCTTCACTCAAAATGGCTGTCAGTCAATGAGTTAATTGGTGTTTATATTGTGAGCGTTGAGTGCAAATCTTTGGTTGAAGCCCTCGCTCTCCAAAAATGTCTCCCAGGGAGACGCGGCAGCACACGAGAAGTTCCTGGAGGTCAACCGGGCCTACGAGGTCCTGAAGGACGAGGACCTGCGCAAGAAATACGACAAGTACGGCGAGAAGGGGCTAGACGAGCAACAAGGGAGACGATACGAGAGCTGGAATTACTACCGCTACGACTTTGGTGAGCTGGCGAAGGGACGCAATGATAACCGGCGATAATCGTGATAACAGGATATTAAAAACTGCCATGATATATCATCGTTGTCATGTCATGATATTAAAAGCAGTAGGGGTGTTAAAAAAAAATCGATTCGGCGATATATCGCGATACTACATCGCGCGATTCTCGAATCGATTCAATAATCGGCAGAATCGAATTTTTTTTTTTTTTTTTTTTTTTTTTTTTTTTTTTTTTTTTTTTTTTTTTTTAGGATTCACACCTTGAGCATGGAAGAATGTTATATGAACGGCACATTAAGCCTTAATATTTTTTTTATTTTAATGCTGTTCAAATGTGAAACAGATTGCAAACTGTTTGTGTACAGTGGCTCACGGTTATAAGCCTCAAGTTTTAGATAAATATATTCATACAAATCTTACAGTGTACATGTACAAATTTACTGATAGTATTTTCTAAATTTGAATGGAAAAAAATCGCAACAATCGACTTATAAATTCGTATCGGGATTAATCGGTATCGAATCGTGACCATTCGTATCGGGATTAATCGGTATCGAATCGAATCGTGACCTGTGAATCGTGATACGAATCGAATCGTCAGGTACTAGGCAATTCACACCCCTAAAAAGCAGCATATCTGTTCAAAAAGTCAGGTTGATTTCCATTGGTGCAGTTATAGCACACTGCTGGCTAGTTTTTTAGCGGTTTAATTTTCACAAGGCATGTTTTGGGATGTTTCAAATCCACGTGAATGGTCAGATGAACGTAATATGTTTGTGAATCGAGTCAATATGTGCAGGAACTCAATGTTTGCTTGCATTAGCAAACAAGTGCCTCAATATTAAAGGGACAGGAAGCAAGATTCAGAGTTTTTGCACATTTTTTCCTTTTACAGAAAAATAGGGGCAACAGTCCTTGTGCCAGTCGTGCCTCCTGTCCATTAGACAATTCTTAAAACATGTGCAGGTGAAAAGTATGGTTATTTTAACACTCAAATTTGAGTCTAATCTTGCATCGTGCAAGTGTTAATTAGAAAATTGTATTTTTTATTTTATTTTTTATTTTTTTATTACTATGAGCTATTTTTTTTTAATAATATTGTGACCTTTTTTTTTGTATCGCCAACCTCTCCACAAATATCATGATGATGATGGTATCGTGTCCTTCATATTGTGATATCTTATTGTGTTGTTTAGATATCGTTATCGCATCCCTATTGGAGACACGACGGCCTTCAGCTTGCCGAGAAAACGAGAAAAAAATGCAAACAATCCTTGAAATGTTTTGATGTGTTTTCCGACAGGCATCTACGATGACGACTTGGAGATCATCACGCTGGACAGTGCGGACTTTGGTAAGCAAGCGCTAAGCGCCGATGTCAAATGAATTGATGGTTGTTAATCAATACTTGCACAGTTTTAGAGACATTTACAATTTTGAGGAAAGAAATGTTTTGGATAAATTTTGGCTGATATCCAAAATATGAGCACAAAGTAGAGTACTGAGATCTTTTTTCTTTTTTAGAATTTTTGGAGGTATTTTGGAATAATGCTGATAGGAAAGAAAACGTGGAAAAGATGAGCATGAGAATATAGGTAAATTTCATCATTATTCACATTCCTGGTGAAAACACTGGCAAAAAGAGCTTGTTGCAACATCGCCCTGGTTGATCTCTTATACTCAGCTGCCACCACCTGGCCGTTTCTGTAATAATTACCATTTTGTCAACCGTTCTCTTCAGTTCAGAGGCTGCATCAAAGCCTTCTGTATGCTACAGCATGAAAGAACATTAAAAAAAAACATATAAATACGTCTTTGGGACACTGGGAATATTTAAAATAGAACACATTTATACATTTTTGGGAGCAAATGAATTAATGGGAGAGATTTTCTTCATAAGGACCACTACTTGATAAAGGTTTTGCTTGCAGTTTAAAAAAGCTATTAGCAGAAAGTGGCATAAAGAAGATCCACCAAACTCAAGGATATCGTCGAGGAAATTCACACGATGGAGGAACTTACATATATCATAAAGGTTGCATTGTGTTGGAAACAAAAAAATAAGTTACAAAAAAAAAAAAAAAAAGCTCCTACCAAAACAGGAACTGAAACAGGATCAGTTGACATTTGTGCACTTTGTGTACTTTGGATGTAAAAGGATATGGAAATGAAAGTTTGTTGTGATCTAATTCATACCAACAAAAATGGACAGATTGATTGATGATGAAAACAAGTGTGAGTTGTAGCCGTAATGGGCTTGTTTGCATGCGTACGTGGCTTGATGATTGCGCACGTGTGCTGATTTAATTTGTGCGTTTCAGAGGCGGCGGTGAATTCCGGAGAGATCTGGTTCATCAACTTTTACTCGCCGCGGTGTTCGCACTGTCACCAGCTCGCTCCCACGGTAATGTGCATGGACTACACACGCACACGTACAGGTACAGGTGATGATATGAGTTTGTGTGTGTGCGTCAGTGGCGGGAGTTTGCCAAGGAGATGGACGGCGCCATCCGCATCGGGGCGGTCAACTGCGGCGACAACCACCACTTGTGTCGGCGCCAAGGCGTCGGCAGCTACCCCAGCCTCCTCATTTTCACGCCTGGACACGTATGCTAAATCATGACTATAGAATATTGCACACATGCTGTTGACATGTTGCGACAGCGGCACGACACGCACTTGCTCGCCTTCGTCGCATTTCTCATAGTTGTCATTTTCCTCAACGGTTCTTTGCATTCCTGATGCTTGTCACGTTCTTCATCACCTCCTTTTCATATCCTGACGCCGTGAGCAAAAATATCATCTTATTAAAATTATAGCCCTTTTTTTTTTTTTTTTTTGAAAAACAAATATTTGGATAAATAAGAAGGGCATTTTCATTGAGCACTTTCTTTTTTTATTGTAAAAGAAATTCAAGCATATTTGGTACATTAAAGGGATACTAGACTCATTGAACAATTTTCAGCAGTAAAAAGTTCATATTTAGTCTATAATTAAAAAAAAAAAAAATTAACTTCAGGGAACGAATTCAAATTTATTTATGTTTTAATTGCATTTTCCAAGATGCTGCTGACCCTGGGAACTCTCTGCACCTTCTGTTTTTGTTTGATATTAAAACTAAGATAAGTCAAAATTGTATATTTTTGAAATTTTTGAATACTTTATTTCGTGTAGAAAACAATTGTTGTTTTTTATTGAACTGTTGAAAACGTGCTACTGCCCCTGGGAGATTCCGGAACTTTTTAGACTTTAAAGGGATACTTTACTTATTTAGCCATTTTTGGCAGTCAAACATTAATATTTTGCCGACAATAAAATTGATATTTTTTCCATTATTTTTCATGTACAAATAGTACCTTTCAAAACACATTTTGCAACTTGCTGTTGACTGAAAATGACATCACAAGGGCTCAGTTAACCAATCACAGCTCACCTGTTTTCTAGGTTTGGTCATGTGACATTCACAAGCTGAGCTGTGATTGGTTACCTGAGCCCTTGTGATGTCATTTTCAGGCGACAGCAATTTGCAAGATGTGTTTTGAAAGGTACTCTTTGTACGTGAAAAATAATTAAAGTATTAAATTAGTTACAGACAAAATATTAACTTTTTATTGCTATAATGGGCTAAATAAGTGAAGTATCCCTTTAAAAACAAAGATGTTTATTCACTAAGTTTGGGGAAAAAAAAAAAAAAAGCTCCAATATTTTATTAACCCTAACATATGCTTTAAAATTCTAATAATAATAATAATAATAATAATAAGAGCTGGAGTTTGTATTTTTTCCCAAATTTTGATACCAATATTTTCCCTTTTAGTGAAAATGAATATCACCTCAAATATCGGTTATCGACATCCTGGGCTACGTATAATCTGTATCGGCCCTTAACAAAACATACCGATCTATCTCTAGTTTTAATATCGCAATATTGCGGTTATCGTTCCATCCCCTATTCTTTCACCTTCCTCCTGCTTCACGTCTCCACCGTGTTGCTCGCGTTGCCGCCGTTTTTGTCTCGACGACTCGCCGTCAATTTTTTTTTGTGTGACCTCCGTCAGAAAGCAGAGAAGTTCCACGGCGAGCGTGTCAAAGACAACCTGGTGAGCTTCAGCATGCAGTTCGTCAAGGTCGGCGTCTTGCAGCTGTGGCAAGGTGAGCCGAGCGCGATTGGTCGCTTGCCCGCGTCATGTCGTGACCCCCGCGCGCGGTTGTGTCGTTGCCAGGCAACGTGTTCAAAGAGATGGAGAGCGCCTTTGCGGCGGGCCTGGGTTGGCTCATCACCTTCTGCGCCGACACGGGAGGTAAACGCTCCGCGCCTGTATGTATGCTAACCGTTAGCTTAGCGCGCGCTGACCAGGCACACTCTGTCGTTCCGTGTCGCCGACAGATTGTCTGGAGCACAGGACCCGACAGAAGCTGGCGTCCATGCTGGTGAGGACGCCCGTCGTCCCTTTTACACATGCTAAATAAACCGCTAACGTGATAAAAGAGAAATGCTGAAAGGAACATACGTGTTTGTAGGACGGCCTGGTGAAGGTGGGCTGGATGGACTGCAGCACGCAGCTGCAACTCTGCCACAGTTTCCAGGTAATCAGAAGTTGAAAAAAGATGCATGGAGAAATTGGGGAAAAAAAATGGAAAAATGAGCCATACGGGTGGTGAATATGACAGTGTCGCTAGTTTTGCATCTACCTCCACAAATAATGTCTTATTTTATTTTTATTTTATTTTTTTTATTTATTTTTTTTTAAATTGTGATTGCTCATTTAAGGGGATACTTTACTTATTTAACTTTTTGGCAGTCAAACATGAATATTTTGTCTATAATAAATTTGATATTTTTGTTATTGTTCATGTACAAATTAGTACCTTTAAAAACACTTTGCAACTTGCTGTTGACTGAAAATGACACAAGGGCTCAGGTAACCAATCACAACTCAGCTTGTGAATGTCACATGACCAAACCTAGAAAACAGGTGAGCTGTGATTGGTTACCTGAGCCCTTGTGATGTCATTTTCAGTCAACAACAAGTTGCAAAATGTCTTTTTAAAGGTACTATTTGTACGTGAAAAATAATGAAAGTATCAAATTAATTATAGACAAAATATTTACTTTTTATTGCTGTAATGGGCTAAATAAGTGAAGTATCCCTTTTAAGGTTGCATCTGATTGGTTAAAGGTATAATCACAGACACACATGCAAACCACAACATGGCGGGGCACAGAAGAACCCTGTGAGGAAAGGCACCCAGGAGGCGTTCATCCACACTACCTGTGACCCACAACAGGATCAAAAAAATAAATAAAATTAAAAAAATCAACATTTGTCTCCAAAATCCGGAATGAAAGTTTTGTTTGTGTTGTCAGGTGAGTGGCGGAGCCACTGGCCTGTTCCCGCCAGAAAGCGCTCTGGATAAGGGAGACAGCGTACTGGTGAGCATTCGCTAAAAAGCCAGTATTTACCATTGTGCTAGCATGTTAGCATGAGCGCACGTATGACTGAGGCATGTTGCAGTGGCTGAACACGCTGGACAGCCGGGAGATCTACACTCAGGTCCTCCGGCACCTGCCCGACTTGCAGCTGCTCACTGCCGACAACTTCCACGTAAAACACCAACATGTCCGTAAAAGTCGCACTTGATGTGATGATGTGACTTCCTGTCCCTTCCCGCCCTCAGTTGAAGCTGGCCCGCCATCGCTGGTTGCTCACGTTCACATTTGGCGAGCGCAGCCCAAGCGCAGACGAGTACAAGAAGCTGCAGGCCTTCCTCCGCCATGACCACATACAGGTGGCGCTCCCGCCCGTCCACTAACGATATCCAAACATCACAATACAATATCACCATATGAAGGTCACAATAGGATAATGATCACCATATTGTGGGGAGGTTGGCAATACAAAAAAAGGTCACAGTATTGCCTAAAAAATAAGCTCATACTTAAAAAAAAAAAAAAAAAGAAGAAAAAAACAAAACAAAAAACCATGCGCTTTTGTACATGACAGCAATGCATAATAACCTACAATCTCTAGTTCCAATATTGCGGCACTTACATGCTAATGCTAGCACATATTGAGTTCCGACGCATATCAACTTGCTTCACAAGCATGTTAAATTCATCTGACAATTAGTGTGGATTTGAAACATCGAAGGGCCAAAAGATGCCTTGTGAAAATTAAACTGGTCACCAGAGGGTGCTACAACTGCACAAATAGAAATCAACGTAACTTTTTGAACAGATGTCCTGCTTTTAATATTGTGACATAACGACAACGATATATTGTGGCAGTTTTAATATCGCAATATCACCATATTGCTGTGATCACTACCTTCCACTTTCGTCTTCCCCGCACTGTCAGCGTGTGCTAATTTCATCAACAAAAACTAAACCAAAAAACTAGACTAGACTTAAACCCTCATTGATAAACAATAACTGGGACTAAATCAGTAATCATTTTTGTTGACTAATGAAGAATAAGATTAAAATGACCTTTCCTTCATAAAAACTGGACTAAAATCTATGGACGTTTTAATTCATGAACAACCAGACAAAAAATATGATTTTGTTAAATCTTGTCTGCTAGTCTGTCATGTGACACACACCCTTTTAAATCTGCAGCTAGCGAGTGCAACATGTAGAAACACATGGGGATAGACAGGAGGTGGATTCACCGTGAAAAGTTAAAAAGAAAAAGTAAATTATAAATGAATCCAACAGCTACAACGTTCCAACAGTAATGTTAATCTGACTGCTGGCTAACTTACCAGCTTATAACATGGAGTCATAGTAGCCACTTGATGTTAGGGGTGTAACGATAGTGGCAATATCATGATATCGCTATGTTAAAACTGCCACAACTTATTGTCGTCGTCATGCCACAAGATTAAAAGCAGCACATCTGTTCAAAACCTCGGCTTGATTACCATTTGTGGAGTTGTAGCACCCTCTGGTAGCTAGTTTTTGAGTATAGTTGAATTTTCACAAGGCATGTTTTGGCCCTTCTATGTTCAAATCCACGCTATTGGTCAGATGAAGGGACACGAAATATGGTTCTGAACAGTGTCAATATGTGGAGGAACTCAATGTGTGTGTGCATTAGCAAGTAAGTGCCTCAATTTGTTATTATTATTATTATTATTATTAATAATAGAGATTGTAGGTTTTTATACGCATTGCTTTAATGTACAAAAGCACAATTGGGTTTTTTTCTTCGTATCAGCTATTTTTTTTTTTTTTACAATATTGCGACTTTTTTTTTTTGTATCGCCAACCTCCCCACAATATTGTGATAATTATCGTATCGTGACCTTCATATCATGATATCGTATATTTGTTACATCCCTACTTGTTGATATACTGTAATTGTGTGTCAAGTTGTTTTTCATCAAAAAGATGAAAGAAAAATTGCTGTGAAATAGTTTTACATCCAAAATGTTCGTAATCTGCCCAAAAAAAAAAAAGTATGTATGTATGTATATATATATATATATATATATATATATATATATATATATATATATATATATATATATTAGTGCTGTCAAGCGATTAAAATATTTAATCGCGATTAATCGCATTTTTTCATAGTTAACTAATAGTTAATCGCACATTTTATTTATTGTAAAAAAAAAAAAATCCCTTGATTTTTTTTCTGTCCCATTATTTTATCGAATTGTAACATCGTTAACGTGAATAAGAGGATTGATTTTCGTATGCAAATCTTTTTTTTTTTTTTTTTTTTTTTTTTGAAAAAAAGTATTGAATTCAACACACGCAAAGTCACACAAACAGCCCCTCAACAGCCCTTTCCAAGGGATTAAAATTGGGGCAATGTAAAATGCCAACAAAGTGCATATGAAATGTAAACTCAGAGACTCTGCTTATTAGTGCAGCAAACTATTTCAAAAGTTTGTTTTAAACTTAGCAGCAATATATTGGTCATTATTTACCAGCTCAACCCAGTTTCTGATTTCTTTCTGATTAGAAAAATAACTGAAATGGCTAACAGCATCCTAGTTTGCTTTGAGCCAGTTGCTCAAACAGACAAGCCTGTTAACATTTTCAGACAACAGGGAAGCTCGCCTTCATATCGCGATCATATTGCGCACGCCATATGTGGTCAGTGAGACTTTGGATTTGATGTCCCATATACTAGCTACCTGCCTGAAGTGCTCTGCGACAGTATTGGCAAAATGCCGGTCCTCGGTCTTCATAACAAAGCATGGCAGCGAAGCACCCAGTCAGTGTCAAAATAATGGGAAGTTACCCCGAGGTAGTTGTGGTGACTGAGAGACGTCCAGTAATCGCTTCGGTGAGTCTCTTCTTAGTTGATTCATCCATTGGTTTCTGTCGGAAATTATCCACGGATGGCTGGGTTTGATGAGGGGTCGGAGAATCGGCATCAACGGTGTGCTTGGCTATCAAATTGTATTTTAAGCTGGACGTGCTGCGATGGTAGTTCAGTTCGCGATGGCAATACATACAAATTACTTTGCTCTTGTCAATGCCACCATTAGGTAATTTTTTAAAAGTAAACTTGCCGTTCAAAATTGAATTTATATCCTTTTTACGGCTCGCCATGATGCTTCTCTTTCCCCGTTGTTGTTGCTTTTTTTTTTTTTTTTTTTTTCCCTAACCAGCAATGTCAACGCAGACAAACTTTTCATCCATTACCGTGATTGGTCAAAACAAAAGTTTGGTAGACCACGCACAGGTTGTCATTGCCCAATCAGCTTTAAGTATTGTAATGAAAGCCTTGCATTTACCGCTGATCTGTATACACAGTGGCGAACTCCCATAAGTGAAAGACAAATGATCTAGTTGCCAGGTGAAAGCTCCAAATGAGCTTTAATTGCGCGATAAAAAAAAATGACGCCGTTAAAAGGGGGTTGCGTTAACGCCGTTAAAAACGCGTTTAACTGACACCATTAATATATATATATACAGTATACATACATACAGTATACAGGGGTAAAATGTAGCGATAGAGCGATATGGTTTTTTCAAGGCCAGTACCGATACAGGTTATTAGTAGTCATGGAGGCCAATAATCATTTGCAGTAAAATAGTAAAAAATAACAAAAAATTCTTTGAAACTTGAAATTTGTTTAAAAAAAATTATAACAATATATTGCAGTGAGCTTCCAGGGTCATTAGCATGTGTTAAGATAAATTAAAAAAAAAATCAAATAGATCCCTGAAGATTTCTATTGTAAATAAAGTTATCTAAAATTTCAACATAATTTCTTGATTTATTTTTTTTTAAATAAAAGTGTAGGGAGTTCCTTATTTTTAAGTGGAAATTTAAATCGATCCATAAATGAAAAGTTTCCCGTATCTCACAGAGTGACAAACGCAAGCAAACGTAGCTAATTTGTTTAAAACGTTTCAAAAGATCCTTGCAGTGAAAAACTGTCTGAATATGAATATGTTCCAAATGTGTTTACGACAAATAAAAACTGACTGTAAACATCTTACAACTCCTGATGAAAACCCAAAATTCGCTACGTTCGCAAGTATTCACTGCTCATTGAGATACGTAACAGCTTTATCGGCCTTCAGATTAAAAAAAATGGCGGATGGCGATATTTGTCAAAATGCCAAATATCAGCGCCGATAATCGGTCTATCCCTAGTAAAATGATTGTCCTGGCCTAAAACTCGACCAAACTGTTGACAGTTTTTGTTGACTAAAACTAGATGAATAAAATGTTTTCTTGGACTAAAATGCTACATTTATAGTTGAGTAAAAATGGACGAAATTAAAAACGTGATGATGTTGCCAACTGACTTGAAGTGTGATGAAATGTGGACTTAAAAGTGAGACAAAATGTCAAGGTGGTGGCTAAAGTGAGTTCTACTTTGTCAGCATGTGACGTACGTGCACGTGTGTTGTTAGGTGGGCCGGGTGGACTGCCTGTCGGAGCAGCAGCTGTGTCAGTCCATGTACATCCACAAAGCCTGTGTGGCTGTCTTTAAAGGCCTGGGAGTCCACGACTTTGAGATCCATCACGGTCAGTCAGTCAGTCCACTCTGGGCTTTTCCCCATTTTTTTGGTGTGCTCAGCACCTGTGCAGAACGTCCCCCCTCCCGCAGGTAAGGACGCCTTGTACAACGTGGTGGCTTTTGCCCGGGACAGCGTGCAGGCTCACGTGACCACGCTGAGGCCCGACAACTTCCCCGCCCCTGAGGGGAAAGAGCCCTGGCTGGTCGACTTCTTTGCACCCGTGAGTCCTTGGCGGGGGGAAAAAAACAAAATGCCACCGTTGGCGTTGTTTTTTTTAAATTTTTTAATCTGTTTTGGGATTTTCATCTGCAGAAGTTTACAATGAACACAGAAGAACATTTTGCAAATGCAAAGAAAACATTTTCCAACAATTTGTGGCAGGGATAATTTGTCATTTGAGTTAGTTTTGATTTCATTTTGAGTTTTGTTTTTTCAATTAAGTTAGTTTTAATTAGTTTTCAGGGTGGTTCTGTTTTTATTAGTTTTACTTATTTAATAAATGCTTCGTTTTAGTTAGTTTCAGTATTAACGTTAGTTTTTTTTTTTTTTTTTTTTTTTTTTTTAAATGTGTGTTATTTGTGCACAATATTAAAAAAAAAAAACACCATGGGAGGGCTGTCATGTGAAGGTGCTTTTCTATTGGCTGCTGCTAGATATCAAAATAAATAGACTTCAAATCATTACGACCTTCCGATATTGGGTACTTCAGCATCCCAAATGGTGATCCATTGTTTTTGTTTGGCATTTGCTTCATATGGACAAGATATTTGCAAAAGATGGGCTACTTAGGCCAGGGTTATTATAGTTTGGGAATTTTTCATTTTAGTTAGTTTTTATTTTGTATTTATTTTTTTATAATTTAGTTTAATTAGTTATCAGTTTTTTATTAGTTTGTTTAAATTAAGTTTTAGTTATTTAATTAATCAATGCTTCATTTTAGTTTAGTTTTAGTTAGTTTCAGTATTAGTTGTTTTTTTTATTTAGTTTAATTAGTTTTCAGTTTATTATTTTTTTTAAATTAAATTTTAGTTATTTAATTAATAAATGCTTCATTTTAGTTTAGATGTAATTAGTTTCAGTATTAGTTTTATTTTTTTTAAATCTGCATTAATTGTGCGCAATTTTCAAAAAACAGCATGGGAGCGACATCATCTTTTGGTGCTTTTCTATTGGCTGCTGCTAGATGATGTCACTTCTGTGTGATACACTTTCAAACACCGCTTTTCCGGTTCATATCAAAATAAATCAACTTCAAATCACATTTCAAATCATCTCCAAAGGCTCATGCATTCAATTCATTACCAAAGATGAAAACGAAGGACTTTTTTTGCTATAATTATAGTTAGTTTTGTAAACATAAAATGTAGTTTCAGGGAGTTTTCGTTAATTGAAAAAGCATTTTTGTTTTTATTTTAACGAAATAGTTTTTTGAGTTTGAGGGTTGTTTATTTTATTTGAGTAAAATGACCATTTGTTTGTGGTGGTGGTGACAGTGGTGCCCCCCGTGTCGAGCGCTGCTTCCCGAGTTGAGGAAAGCGTCCATCCAGCTGGCGGGACAGATGAAGTTCGGCACCTTGGACTGCACCGTCCACCAGGACCTCTGCTCCACTGTGAGTGAGGCCAGGCACACACAAATCCATCTCATCTCAAAGCGGAAAGTCACATCCGTTCGACATTTTTCAATCATTTGTTGTTTCGTTTATTTGTAGGAAATAATACACTGAATATTATTACATATACATTCAACTAGGGGCTCACCCAACTGATCGATCGGTCGGCCGAATTATCGGCCCCGATTTCTTTCATTTTGGGAGATCGGCCGATCCCTTCAAAATGAACCAATTTTTTCCAACAATTTCATCTCCCTCCTCAAGGGTGTGAAAAAGTCACAGCCACTGTCCTCTTTTGCTCAGATGACGAATCGGATTTTCATTTAGATTACAGAGAACTACTTCATGTGCAGTTAAAACAACCCATTTGTCCATTTGTATTATTTCACCGGTATTGTTCAATGTTTTCCAATAAAAAAAGATTGGAACACTGAAGCTATGCGCTGCTTGTTATGAAAAAAAATCGGGTTCGACAAAAATGGGGATTGGCAGGTCAGACTTTTTAAAAGATCGGGGATCGGCCGGAAAATTGTGATTGGTGCATCTCTACATTCAACATTTTTATTTGGTTGATTTAATGTAAATAGCAAAATACTGTAAAACAATAAAATGCACAAATAAATGTTCATCCTTTTGTATGTAGTTTAGTCATTGGTTCATGACATAATTATAAATAAAAATGAAAATATTAATAAAAAAAATTGTATGTACATTTAACTTGAAACCATTTTATTAAATAATCAACCATTTTTTTACTTAATAAACTTGCCTTGCCTTAATGCATTCGATAGTTACATGGATAAGCAGTTCTTTTTTTAATGCATGTCATTCCATTTTTTGTTTACAATACATGAATCAGTTATTGTATTTACAAAATAAAAATGTTTCATATGTACAGAAATGTTTATTTTACAATACTTTTTATTTCATTTACGATGAGTAACAACTCATTATACAATATGAATTAAGTGTTAAATGTGGATTTAAATAACTTTTTTTTTGCAATTCATCCATCCATCCATTTTCTTGACCGCTTATTCCTCACAAGGGTCGCGGGGGGTGCTGGTGCCCATCTCAGCTAGCTCTGGGCAGGAGGCGGGGGACACCCTGGACTGGTTGCCAGCCAATCGCAGGGCACACAGAGACGAACAACCATCCACACTCACAAGCACACCTAGGGACAATTCGGAGCGCCCAATTAACCTGCCCATGCATGTCTTTGGAATGTGGGAGGAGACCGGAGTACCCGGAGAAGACCCACGCAGGCACGGGGAGAACATGCAAACTCCACCCAGGAAGGCCGGAGCCAGGGCTCAAACCCGAGTCCTCAGAACTGGGAGGCGGACGTGCTAACCACTCGTCCACCGTGCCGCCTTCTTTTGCAATTATTGAAGCAATTATTTCATGAGCGTTAGGTTATTAAAGAATTGTTTTACTGATTTATTATAATTAATAAAATAAAAACTCAGTAAAACTCACAATTTTGCAAACAGCGTACAACTACATTTTTGTTATGTGGAATCCATAATTGGTTTAATGAACAAGTCATTCAATTTAGAAAGGAGAATAATTGACCATTTTTTTGCTGTTGACCTGTGAGTGACGCGTCTGACGTGTGTTTGTGGTTGGTCTGTCAGTACAACATCGCGGCGTACCCCACCACGGTCATCTTCAACGGATCCTCCGTTCACGAGTACGAAGGACGACACTCGGCCGACGGCATCCTGGAGTTCGTGCAGGTGCCATCTCGTCGACACACGCAGGATGAACTTCATCCGCCACTCGTTTATATGCAGTGTTAATTTGGGCAAGACATTTTCATTTATAGTCTTTTCACTCAAATTCAGTCAAGTTTTAGTCATTTAGTCATCTGCTTGTATTTTAGTTTCAATCCAATTTTAGTCGACGAAAAAAAAGAGCAATTTTAGCCAACTAAATTGACAGTTTGTATTTTCCTTCAACATACATTTCAATGTTTATACAGAAAATAATTAACACACCTATTTGTAACTGTAGTTTAACACGCAAGACACATTTCACACAACGGTGTCTTTTATTAATTGTTTCAATCAAACATGTTGAACTGACAATAATATCACTTAGTTTTCACCTAAATTAAAAAGAAAAGTGCAAAATTGCTTGAGATGTATCTTTCTTTAATCTTTCATCTGCGTAATGAAATTAAATAAAAAATATAATTCAATTACATTACATGAAATCAAGTGCAGTGAACAATTTGTGAGTGGTTCTTTTCTCCCACCCGCGTTTGGTTCCTGATTAGATTGTGTGAATTTTTGTTTTAGACATTGATGAAATTGTCACTCAATTTTAGTTATCGTTATTAGGGCTGCACAATATATCGATATCGTGATATTGGCCCATGCAATATGCATATCACAAAGACATGCAAAAAGTTTCATATGGAATCTTATGCTTATATCTGAATTTGACCAGTCAAACGTTAACGAAAATGTGCACCACCATTCAATTATTGAACATTATTGAGGTAATTACAATTAATTAACCAAGAATACATTCAATTTGCTGATTTGGCTGAATGAAAAAAAATTAAATCCTTTCAATTCATAAGATGATAAAAATGTCATTTCTTTAGATACAGGTTAAATATCGCAATGTCTATCGCTACATTCAACAACTGTATCGCATGTTTTTTCAATATCGTGCAGCCCTAATCATTATCGTCTCAATGAATGGCTTCTATTTTTTTGTTTTTGTTTCATTTTCTTCTGAAAAACATTTTTCGGGATGAAATTATCACGGTGTGTCTGCAGGATCTGGTCAACCCGTCCGTGGTGGTTCTCGATCCTTCCAGCTTTGCCGATAAAGTGATCGGTGCGTGTCACGTCACGCCGTCCGTCTTGTCGTGTTCCTCACGTCCTCGCCTCACTTGTCTCTTGTCGTTTCAGGGTTAGGCGAAGGCGAAATCTGGGCCATCGATTTCTACGCACCCTGGTGCGGTCCATGCCAGGCTTTGCTGCCTGAATGGAGGCGCATGGCGCGGGTACGGACGATGCATACACACGCACGCACATGGTTGCTGTTGTTCCTTGACGTTGTTTGCGTATGCGCGTGCGTGCAGATGTTGTCAGGCCAGGTTCTGGTGGGTTCCGTGGACTGCCAGCGCTTCCAGTCGTTTTGCCAAGGTCAAAACGTGCGCTCGTATCCAGAAATCCGCTTGTACTCCGGCGGCGGCAGGACGGCCTACCGCCACACGTATGCACGTTTCAACAGGCCGTGCACGCAATCGTGACAACGTGCAAACGTGACATGTTGACCCCGTGTTGCATTTTGTTGTTGTGTAGGACTTACAACGGCTGGCACAGAGACGCACACTCGCTGCGAACGTGGGCACTCAGGTAGGCGACCGAAACCAAAAATCTAATTCTTCAGTTTGAATGGAAAAAAATATATATAATAATACAAAATTCTATGTGTTTATCCTAAATGAATAAAAGATTTAAATATCTATTTTTGCAAAATAAAAAAAATAAATACATAAATAATACTGTTAGCAAAACAATGCCCCCACCCAAAAAAAAATCTATTTTAAAGATCTATTTTTTGCAACAAAAAAAATACATTAAAAAAATGATACTGTTAGCAAAAAAATACCACCCACCAAAAAAATCAATTTTAAAGATCTATTTTTGAAAAAAAAAGAATAATAATATAAAAAATAGTAATAATACTGTTAGCAAAAAAACGCCCCCCCGCTAACCAAAAAAAATCAATTTTAAAGATCTGTTTTTGGAAAAAAAATACTGTCAGCAAAAAAAGTCCCCCCACCAAAAAAAAAAAAATTTTAAAGATCTATTTTTGCAAAATAATAATAATAATAATACTGTTAGCAAAAAACAATTTTAAAGATCTATTTTTGCAAAATAATAGTAATAATAATAATAATAATACTGTTCGCAAAAAATGTCCCCCCAACCAAAAAAATAATAATTTAAAGATCTATTTTTGAAAATAATAATAATAATATTGTTCATAAAAAAAGTCCCCCCCACCAAAAAAATCTATTTTAAAGATCTATTTTTGCAAAAAAATAAATGTTAGCAAAAAATGTTTCCCTCACCAAAAAAAATCAATTTTAAAGATTTATTTTTGCAAAAAAAAAACCAAACTGTTAGCAAAAAAGTCCCCCCACCAAAAACATGTAATTTTAAAGATCTATTTTTGCAAAAAAAATAAAAAATAAATAAATACTGTTAGCAAAAAAACAAAACAAAACAAAACACGTCCACCCCCACCAGAAAAAAAAAAAAAAAAAAATCAATTTTAAAGATCCATTTTTGAAAAAAAAAAAAAAAAAAGTAATTGTGCGTTTCTCCGTTGATGGATTGACTGTGTGTGTTGACTCGTTGACGCGCAGCGCATTGCCGAGAGCGTCGCTGGATCTGACACCTGACTCGTTCCGGTCTGCGGTGCTGGCGTCCGCCGAGCCGTGGCTGGTGGACTTCTACGCCCCGTGGTGCGGACCCTGCAAACACTTCTCCCCTGAGTTTGAGGTTGTGGCTCGGGTGAGACTCGTCTTTCTCTAGTCTCCTGCTTTGCCACCTTACCATCCAGAAAGTGGGCGTGGTCTCCTAAATGGCCCTTGTGATTGACAGGCTCTGAAAGGGGAAGTGCGGGCCGGTAAGGTTGATTGCCAGGCTCATTATCAGACCTGTCAATCAGCCGGAATTAGCGCCTACCCCACGGTACGCTTTTACCCGTACCAGGAGGGTGACAGGGTGAGGACCAGCACACAAAACACGCACACAAAGCACACACACACAGACTAACCGCGAGATGTGCGTTTGACAGCGCCCGCACGGCGGCGAGAACATCAACAGCCGCGAGGCAAACGTGATCGCAGACGTCATCAGACAGAGACTACGAGGCTCGTCAGCACGCTTGCGCAATACGAAGGTGAGTAACCGGCCAGCAATCACCGTGAGCCCCGCCCACCCTCCGTTTGTGGCAGCGTACGCTTCCGAAATTGCGTTCATCCCTCCCACGCATTCAAACCTTTTCCAAGACTCAAGTATTTTTGCCATCCAGTATCGTTGAGAGAAAAAAACAAACATCTGATGACAGCCCGCTGTTAGCCTAATGCTAACATGAAGTGAAAAAAAAACACACTGACCTGTATATATGACTGTGTAGTCGATAGACCAGGGGTCTCCAAGTTCGGTCCTCGAGAGCCCCTATCCAGCCTATTTTCCATGTCTCCGTCCTTCAGCACAGCTGAATCGAATGATCAGCTACTCAGCATGCTTTGCAGAAGCCTGATAACGATCCCGATCATGAATCAGGTGTGTTAGTGGAGAGAAACATGTAAAACAGGCTGGATAGGGGCTCTCGAGGACCGAACTTGGAGACCCCTGCGATAGACCATACACGCCCGTGGAAGCCGTTGAAGTCACAGGGCGGCCATCTTGTTACTCCCACCTCGCCATCAGACGGCCGGAGGCAGGGTTGGGGGGTTTGTGCCGGGGTGCTCGCTATTTTTTAACAAGTTAAAGAAAGGAATATATATATATATATATATATATATATATATATATATATTCCACAGAAATGACAGATCGTGAGCCCCGCGTTTCGTTTAACGATCTTATATCGCCCACCCCTAATTACAGTTATAATTCTTTCATAAAAAAAGTTTCCCATGTACTAAACATCATTCAGCATTTAATTATGTATGTATTTAAGGCAAGTTGTAAAATGTCTGACGTCCTCTTGTTTAATACATTTAAAACATCATAAATGATGCTGTTTCTACTAAGTATTGTCTCAAATGTTCTCCAATTTGGATCGTGTAAATGTATTGGATGGTATGGCGAGAACTGTTTCTTGGGAGCAGCAATATGGCGGCCTCGTGACCTCCAAAGTCTTGGCTTATCGGCTATCCAGTCATATATATCGATCAGCGTGAGAAACTGCATAGACGGGCTTCTAGTAATTATCATGTGCTTGATGTTAATTGTAAAGCTCCAAGTAACGAATGTGACGTGGGCTTTGTCCCCTCAGGACGAACTCTGACGGCCGGATGGGACGGACGCACAAACACTACCCGGGCAGGCGCAGATAACACACTGGACTCTGTTATCGGCTATTTCTGCCTTGTTTTTACTTCTCGCTGTTGTTTTGTTTGAATATGGATGTCTCTGTGGTTGCTATTTACTCTGTGAGATAAAACTCGGAGACACTGTTGCTGACGTGCGCGCACACACCCATACACCTGAATGTACACAAATAAATCCATAATGTTCCCCAAATCCTCCTGGCGTCATCTTGGCTTGTTCACGACGTCACGTCGCATCAGCATGTCAGGTGAGTCAACTTTTTTGCTTTCCTTCATTAATTTTGACATTCCTGTCACGATAGCAGTCAAGTCGAAAGGCACGTGCGCATGATTGTGTTCAAATATATTTTTGTTGTGTATGTGGAAGAGCGCAAAAGGCTTCATTGGGCTTTAAAAATGTCATATAGCCCTCGTTCAGATTACCGTAGTTCGCATAAAACGTGATGCCATTCAAACATGTTCACCATGTAAAAGCCATTTGTTGACATTTGCTCACAGAAACAAAATAGTTAAAGGCTTGAATAGGTTAGTTTGTCATGTAAAGGCTGCTAATGCTGCCATTAGAATTGTACATTTGCTCACAAAAGGTTGCCAAAATGTTATTTATGTGATTGCTCCTATTCACATTCTTGATTCAAGTAAAGACTAGATCAGGTTGCAAACATTTTCTCGTGTTTCCCATGTACGTGAATATAAATTGTTGCCAGACCATTTGCTTAGCAAAAGGCACCATTCAACAATTTTTATTTATTTATTTATTTATTTATTACTGTGAGTCGCAACACAAAAGGAGCAAAATGGCGTCAACAGGCTGCTTCCTGCATGTGTCCCAATAGTTTTGTCCGCATGGTCAATTGTGCTTGTGAGCAGCAGGTGTCGCTGTTGCCCTGGAAAGACTCAGTGACCTGTGTGACCTCCGGGATCACATATTGTTTTTGCGTTTGTGTCATGTGAGTGATGTCTTTTTTTTTTTTTTGTTGATCGTGAGTTTTTTTTTTTTCTTTTTTTTTTGTCTGTTTATATTTCCTAATATATCTATATTTTTGTCCTGTAAGTTCTTTTTTTGGCGTTTTGTGTGTCTGTGTGTACAGTGTTCCCTTGTTTTCCGGTGGGCTTCGGTTCCAAAAAAGTACCCGCAATAAATGAAATCCGTGAAGTAGTTAGCTTTATGTTTTACTTTAACTATAAATGTTTTAAGGCTCTAAAACCCCCCATCACACAGTTTATACATTTTTCTCATGGAGACATTTACATTTCCTCACATTTCTTTTTTCTTTTTAAACATTCACAATGTTCAAACCTTCAATGTTCTAAAATGCACAAAAAAAAGGCAGCGATACAGCGAGACCGTGAAAAGTGAACCGCGTTATAGCAAGGGAACACTTTTTTTTTTCCTTCTTTTTTTGTGATCTGTTTTTATTTGTGTGGAAATGAAGTGCGTGACCTATGTTTTGTTTTTGTTTTTTTGTTTTTTTTTTGTCCTGCCATAGTAGAATCCACAGCGGCACGGTGGATGACTGGTTAGCACGTCCACCTCCCAGTACTGAGGACTCTGTATGGTTCGAGTCCAGGCTCCGGCCTTCCTGGGTGGAGTTTGCATGTTCTCCCCGTGCCTGCGTGGGTCTTCTCCGGGTACTCTGGTCTCCTCCCACATTCCATATATGCATGGCAGGTTGATTGGGCGCTCCGAATTGGAGGTGTACTTGTGAGTGTGAGTGTGAATGGTTGTTCGTCTCTGTGTGCCCTGCGATTGGCTGGCAACCAATTCAGGGTGTACCCCGCCTACTGCCCATAGCCAGCTGAGATAGGCTCCAGCACACTTGTGAGGATAAGCACTGCAGCTAAGAAAATGGAAGGATGGATGGATAATAGAATCCAAACTTGAAAAGAGATCTGATTATGTCACAGGAAGGATGGCCCTAACTCGAGCCATCTTGCCACAAGACAAGTGAACGACTGATTGGCATGCAAAGCACAAGGCACAACAACAGCAACTCCTAACTGTGGACCACACCCAAATAAAGGGACTCCACAAGTCTAATTTAGAAGCCTTTTGGGTTAAAGGTGGAATGTTTTCAACAAGCAGTTGCCTTGTCACAGGCTTGGGTTTCAGGTAAACAAACAAATGCCAGATGACTGACGTGCATACGAGGTCCTTGTGGCCCATCGTGCATCACTCGTGTCCTTGGGCAATATCCTGTTTGTGTGCTTGTTGAAATGTTTGCGCGCCTTGAATCGAATCTTTCAGGCAGTAGGGACAGGCCGGGCCTTATTTTCGGCCAGGCAGGTGTGCGTTCACTTGGAATCGACACGAGGACGAGCAGAAGCGGGACGAAGAGGCGGCGCAGCCGTAAATCCCCACCGCAAACATTTTCTCTTCACTGGAGGGGCCAAAACGCAGCTGAGAAAACACAGCGGGAAATGAAGGAGGTAAGCAAGTGCTGGGCGTTTGCCCGCACACATTCACTGCCGTTTCTGTTTTGTTAGCGGAGGAATGATGTTCGCTTCCACTCAAAAATACAAGCTCTTTTTAGTTTCCTTTTATTGCTTTTTTATTTGACCTTTTACTGGAAGTGGACTTATTAGGATCAGTCTTCCAATTTCCGCCCACATGCAAAGAAGAGAAACTTTTTTTTTTTTTTTTTGGGGTTCGTAATTTCAGCTCATCTGTTGAACATTTTGAGTTTAAATTTGCGAGCAGTACGACGAAAGATCTACAAGGAGTTCCCTCGCTCTAAAATGGCAGCTTCAAATCAAAAGGACACACTTGTGTCTTTTCAGCAAGCTTATTTTAGTCAACTAAAACGAAAACGAAAAAACTAAAATTCAAAAAACAAAACTAACTGAAACTACATTTGATGTTTACCAAACTAATTATAATACATAATATAAATAAATATATATTCAATTAAATAAAAAAATAATAATAGGTACATTAATTAATTAATTAATTAATTAATTAAAAATAATAATAATAACTTTTCCCCATTCATTTTCAATGGTACAGACATTGAACTATTTCTAAGTGTCACTTTCCACGCCCACTTCCATGCATAGAACTTATCATCGGTGTTTGATACTGCTCATTTGCACCGTTGGTAAAGTGCATTGTTCAGTAACCAGGAGGTCATCATTCCATAATTAATCTCTCAATTTACTTCATAAGCATTCCACATGCATTCAAATCTTAGCATTCATCTTTCAGCATTCCCACTCAATTTCTCTAGAAATTCCACTTAGTTTCATCTATAATTAGTCTATAATAATCTAATAATAATAATAATAATAATACTAAATATTAAAATTATAATACTATTTATAGCAAAAATGTCCTTGTTTTAGTCTTTGGTAATTAATTTGATGCATGAGCCTTTGTGGATGATTTGAAATGTGATTTGAAGACGATTTATTTTGATATGAACTGCCGGAATAAGAACGTTTGAAGGTGTGTCACACAGAAGTGACGTCATCGAGCAGCAGCCAATAGAAAAGCACCTTCAGATTACGTCACTCCCATGCTTTTTTTTTTTTTTTTTTTTTTTTAATATTGTGCACAATACACATTTAAACAAAAAAAAAACAACCTAAAACTAATACTGAAACTAAAACTAAGTATTTATTAAATACTAAAACTAATAAAAACTAACAGAACCACCCTGAAAACTAAACAAACTAAATTAAAAAACAAAACTCAAAACGAAGTAAAATGAAAATTCCAAAACTACTCGTCTGCCAAATTCCATGTTGCTTGGTCAAACTGGCTGAACTTTCAAAAGAATTGAAGGATGCCTGAAAATGACCAAATTGATCCTGAAGTGGTCGCGGTATACCAAAATGGCCGACTTATTGTGTCATTTCAGGCTTCTTGACAGTTTTTGTGTGTGTGTGTGTGGGGGGGGGGGGGGGGGGGTGTTCTTGTACATAATATATAGTGAGGACCAAAATACGTCTTTATCCAACAGAATGAGGACATTTTTGTGAAGTGAGGACATTTTGGCCGGTCCTCACTTTGCAAGACCTCTTTTTGAAGGTCAAGACTTGGTTTTAGAGTTAGGTTTGAATTGGGTTATGGTTGGAGTTAGGGTAAGGGTTAGGTTTAGGCAATCATTTTTGATGGTTGCGGTTAGGGTAAGGCTCTAGGAAATGCATTATGTCAATGGATGTCCTCACAAAGATATATGTACAAGGATGTGTGTGTGTGGGGTGTGTGTGTGTGTGTCTCTATTCATGATGGACACAGCTACCTAAATTTCAGGTCACAATGTGAAACGTACATTATTGGAACAGAAATGCGGGAAGAAACAAGACACAAATGAACAACTATTAAAAACAATTGTTTGTTTTTTTATTTCTTTTTCAATGTGATTTGGTTCTTTGAAAGTAACCACGTCGTCATCGCATGCGAAACGGAATCCCGTTCAAGAGCAGCGTCACTTCTTTCAGATTCAACCACAAATCATCTGGTCGCTCTTGTGATAGTGTTTGTGTTGATATGGTAACAAAAGAAGCCGACAACAAATGTAATGAAATTGTTTTGTTTTTTAGCACGAGGACAACCAGTTGCTGACGTGAAAAGTCGTACAAATTCCCTTTATGGCGGGAAAACTGAAGAAATTAGCACGGATGACGAGATCCCGGTGAGAAGCCTCGCACGCGCACGCACACATTAACAGACGACACACACGTACACACACACACTAAATGTGCAAAGATAAATGAACTACATTCCGCTACTTGTAATAGTGCAATAAACACATACATGCGCGCACACGCACACGTTTGGTTCCATCTCAGTGGCGACTCCGGCGATGTGCTGCTCGGGCCTTCCCCTGCAGGATCTGATCCCACCGCTATACACACACACAAAAAAAAAAGAATGTTAAAAAAAAAAATTCTTTTTTTTTTTTTTTTTGGCACGCTTGCGTTCCATCGTGTCAAAAGTGTGTCCTACCCTGACTTTGCGTCCCATCTTGTCCTTCCACTTCTGCGCGATGGAGCCGTCAATCAGCAGCAGCCTGCAAGGGAGGCCCCGCCCCCCACGTCAGCCTCTTCCTATGGTCTCGTTCCAAACTTTAGCAGGACCTACCTGGACCTCTCCTCGTTCTCGTACCCCATGATGAGGTACTCGTCTCCGGCGGTGACGGGCGGGCATTGGCACGAGGACGAGTAGTGAAGGGTGACGAGCGTCTCTCGGGGGATGTGCACCAGCGACGACTTGAGGACCTCACCGACCTCGACCACCACCGTGGGCTCCATGCCGCGTGTGCGCATCTCGCGCACGCGCGCGCGGATCACTGCGCGCATCGCATACACGTAGGAAGACACGTTCACGGCTGCAATATCTCACGCACAAAATAATGTCGAGCGAACGTGCAGATGCAGACACAGAAGGATGCTCACGTCTCGGGTGACGCCAGAGGATTTTTTTTTGTCAGTAATAATAAATATATAAATAAATATATAATAATAAGATAGTAATAATATATTATATAATAAAAATAAATAATCAAAAATAAAATCAATTAAACAAAAAATTATCCACTGGACTAAAATGCTCATTAATAAACAATTACTGGGACTAAATCATTTTTGAGACAGAAATGTACTTCACTTCATAAAAACTGGACTAAAATCTATGGACATTTTTGTTCATGAACAAAAACGAGACCAAAATATGATTTTGTAACTTTAACTAAAATAAAATAAAAAACATAAAATAAATAATCAAATAAAAATAAATATAATAAATGTATAAATATATAATAAGATAGTAATAATAAAAATAATCTAAACAAAAAATAATTTCATCAAGACACATTAAATTAGTATGTATTTATGAGACAGAAAGTCCTTCACTTCATAAAAACTGGGCTAAAATCTATGGACATTTTTGTTGATGAACAAAAACGAGGAAAATTATGTGCTTTTGTAGCTTTAACTAAAATAAATAAATTAATAAAAACATAAAATAAATAATCAAATACAAATAGATATAATAAGATAACATAAATTAATATAATAAAAATAATCAATCAAAAATAAACTAAAAAACTAATTTAATCAAGACACACTTTCCACTGGACTAAAACGCTCATGAAGAATAACTGGGACTAATTCCAACAGCGTTGTCGATTTCTCAGCCAAAAAAATTTAACTCACCGTAGTTGTAGTTGTTCTTCAGGTAGCTTTTCAGACCCATCTTGACTGTCTTACATTTGCAGCGATCTATGCACACGAGAAGGTCACGTTAGCGGCGCCGTCGTTCAGTCGGCCTCCCCGAAAGACGAAACGCGACTTTTACCGACGTCTCCTCTGCAGTGAAGGTTGTTGGCGTCCAAGGGAAAATCCGGACTGGACTCTGTCAATAAAATGAAAAATCTATTCTGTGGAGTCCAATGGTGGAAAGTGAAAGATTTCCATTTTTTTTTTTTTTAGAGTGACCTGGGTTGCACCGGGCCGGGTCCTGGTAGTACGGATCTGCAAACACACAAACACGGGATCAACACAAAACAACTTTTTTTTTATTTTTTATTATTTTTTTTTATTTCCCCCCCCCCCCCCCCCCCCCCTGGGCAAAATTCAGACAGGAGTCACGCTGTTTTTTTTCCTTCTTCTTCAAATTTTTATTTGATAACCTGGTAGTATTACTGCACAAATTTGATTTCATTGTAATTGCATTATTTCTGTTTTTTTTTTTTTTTTTATTTTATTTGCATTATTTTTAATACCTTTTTATTGTAATTATTGTATTATTCATTCCCTTTTTTTTTTCTTTATTTTTAGTAACTTTTTGGACACACTGAAGACTAAACAAGATTTTTGTTTCTTAAATTGTTCACATTTTACATTTTTATATATATATATATTTTTTTTTTGACAGTTTTTAGTTGTCTACATGTTGTTTAATCAAGGAAATATAAATGTTTTATTTTGTGTGAAAATGTTACATATTTTTACAAAATTCTGGGGGTGAAAATGTCAATTTATTTTTTAACATTTTCGCTGTTGACTTGAGCATGATTTTTTTTTTTTTATGAAAATCATGACCATGGCTATTTCTATTTTACAACCATTTTTTATTTTACTTTTTTTTTGTAAAAGTTTTTTTTTTTTTATTCTTACATTTAAAAAAAAAAAAAAAAAAAGTAAAAAATGTTGGACTTTATTTTATTTTATTTTTTTTGTAAGTCGTGAAAATTATAATAGTAATAGTTTGTTTTTTTTTGCATTATTCTTAATACCTTTTTGGACATGCTTTGTTTGA
The DNA here is from genome assembly GCF_051991245.1 of Festucalex cinctus. NCBI lineage: Eukaryota > Metazoa > Chordata > Actinopteri > Syngnathiformes > Syngnathidae > Festucalex > Festucalex cinctus. The sequence continues at coordinate 15,106,025 of NC_135421.1, forward strand.
AGACTAAAGATTTTATTTAAAAAAAAAAATGTTCACATTTTACATTTTTAGAATTTTGTGAAAAAAACAAACAAATTATATATATATATATATATATATATATATATATATATATATATATTTGTAGTTGAATACTGAAACACTTCCAAATACTTAACATACTAATTGTGTTAATTTTTCACTTTTTTATTTTTATTTTTTTTTTGTTGACATTTTTTAGTTTTCTAGATGTTTAATCAAGGAAATATAAATGTTTTATTTTGTGTGTGAAAATGTTACATATTCAATTCTGGGGATGAACTTGTAACATTTTCACTGTTGACTTAAACATGATTTTATTTTTTATTTTTTTGGGGGGGGGTGGTGGATGAAAATCACATGACCTTGGGTATTTCTATTTTGCAAACCATTTTTAATTTGTAAAAAATAAAAGTTGATTTATGTTTAATTCTTACCTTTTAAAAAAAAAAATGTAGGACTTAAATGTTTTTTTTTAGGCATGTGAAAATCATAATAGCTTTTTTTTTTTTTTTTTTTTTTTTTTTTTTTACAATTCTAAAGATTCATTTTTTAAACAAAACGTGTAATTTTTGGATGTATTTTTTTATTTTTTTTTATCTTTGACATTTTTTTAATTCCGAATTTTTCAATGTTTTTTTTTTTTTTTTTTTTACTCATGAAGATCAATTTTGCATTTGCGCAGGGGGAGCGTTACCGGCGGCGTCGGCCTTGACGATGGCCTCGGGCGAGATGCAGACGCCGCGGTCGTAGAGGGGCAGCTCGCCGCAGTGGAGGCTGTCGGGCCAGCTGTGGTTGTAGCGCCGCATGACGGGCTCGCAGCCGCGCCGGGCGCGCTCGCACACCGCCTTGCACGGCTTGATGGGCTCGTGCTGGAAGTCGATGGTGCAGATGGGCGCGTACATGGCGCACAGGAAGAACAGCAGGTCGGCGCTGCAGCCCGTCCCTGCCGGAAGGTAACGGCGGCAACACACGCTCACAAGTTTACAAGTTTCTTTTGGAAAGGGATGCCGATGGAACAACTCGCTTGCACAATTGTCAAACCAAACATAGCAATCGAGAAAATAACGTCCTGTCATCAGTCAAAAATGCTGTGAACAAGTTGCATTGGTGACCCAAAAAAACGATAACTTTTTAACAATCCAATAAATCAAAGAGGGATGGAAAAAAAATATTTAGTTCATAGTAATCAAAACCTTAAAACATGCCATTTAACTCGTTGACTGGCAGCCATTTTGAGTAAAGCAACCCCCTTCGCTCCCAGCTGATTTACTGGATTTGGACTGATTTTGCAAGGCCCACAGAATATTGTGTTCTATTGCTATCAAAACATGGAACCTACTAAAAGAAAGATTAGAGTCTCTTCTTTCATCAGGGAAAAAAAGTATATTTCTATTTGTTTCTGTTTTGCAGCACTTAGCATGAGAATAGTTGTTTCATCAACATTCACATTCCTGGTGAAAACACTGTCAAAAAGAGCTTGTTGCAACATGGTCCTGGCTCATCTCTTATACTCTGTTGCCACCTGCTGGCCGTTTTGTAATTCAGTTAAGAGGCTGCATCAAAGCCTTCTGTATGCTCTAGCATAAAAAAAAACCCCAAAAACGTATAAATACGTCTTTGGGAGTATGGTAATATTTACTAGAACGTATTTAGACGTTTTTGGGAGCAAATTAATAAACAATGTTGCAATTTCTATTATTATTGTTATTATTATTATTATTATTATTATTATTAGTCCTGTTGATGACATCCTTCTGTACGAATCCATCGAAATCTGCTGTTGAGATTCTTCATTGACCGCTGATTGTAAATGGAATGTTTTAAGCTTTCAATTACTATGAATCTAATATTTTTCTTACATCACTGCTGGTTTTATTGGATTGTTGAAAAATTCCCTTTTTCTTGTCACCCTGTATCTCAATAATCACAATGTGCAATCACACAATTACATAGAGTGTAAAGAATTTAATCATTTTATTCAATCGAGCATATTCACATGTTTAATATGCACCTCTAATATTAGTGTATACACATTGTTACATATATAGTAAACTCGCCTCCATTGCGGGTTGTCTAGATTATTTTTTCTTTTTTTCATGTGTTTTGTTTTGGACATAATACGAAAGAAGCGGATAAAGTTTTTGCTGAAGATGCTAAATTCTCTTTAATTCTGCTTTTTCCCATCTACAGAAAGTAACGTAACGTAGGATTACTCATGTATACATAAGTTAACTTAGGATTGAAAAAAAGGGATTTTTGTTATTTTTACTGACATTTTTTTGTGTGTTTTACTCCATCTGGCATTATTTTAAAAGTGTAAAAATAAAATAAAAAAAAAGTGCTGAAGTGTATTCCTACATTTCACTTATTCCTGGGGCGGCGTCTGCAATTGAAGAACTCATGCCCATGATTTTTATATTATATATTTCGTCATGTTTTCGAAGGTTACAGATTGGAATGGTGTTGAATTTTGTGTTTGAGGGTGCGCGGTGAGCTTGTCAAGGTCAGGCGGGTTCACCGTCTGAGGTTTTTGGCCCCGCCCGCCCTCATTCCTTCCTTCCTTCCGACCGCGCGTCCTTTCGCTCTGTCATTATCATTCTTGTGCTCGCCGGCCTTCCCGACCGCTTCCCGTCTGAGAAGCCCACCGTTGCCGACCGACAAGGTCGTTTTCCCGCACATTTTTCTACATAACGGACAAACGGGTGACCGCTCGTCTTGAGTGAAGCCGAATAGTAAAATGCGCTGGAATATTACCCACTGAATTCTGACGGTTGTGTGTAAGAACGAGAAGGCACATCAACTATGCATTTTCGTCGACTAATTAAGACAAGACGAAAATGTACTTCACTTAATATAACCTGGACTAAAATCTATGAACATTTTAGTTCATCAACAAAAACGAGATGAAAATTATTTGATTTTGTAAAAAAAAAAAAAAAAACAGCCAATGGATATAACGCTCCAATAATAATGTTAATCCAACCGCTAACTAATGCTTGCTAACTTACTAGCTCATAGCATGGAACCATAGTAGCCACTTATTGATATACTGTCATTGTGTGTCAAGTTGTATTTCATCAACAAGAGTCAAGAAAATTACATCTGAAATAGCTTTAGATCCGAAATGTTCAACATATCTGCTGACAAAAAAATACAAGGGAAAAATGATTGATGACTAAAAGTAGACTAAAATGTTGACAGTTTTTGTTGACTAAAACTAGACGAATAAAATGTTTTCTTGGACTAAAAAAAATAAAGACTAAAATGCTACATTTATAGGCGAGTAAAAATAAAAACTCAAAAGAGTTCAGAAAGCTGTCCACACGTTGACCCCGCTCGCCATGACGTTCAAAATGTTTTCCCAAACCAAAGCAGTTGCAAAGAGTCAAGTGCAGTGTTTGCGTAACAGAGGAATGTGGCAAACGTGCCAGCTTGCAGCTGGGCTAATCGCTCGCACAAAAGCAGGTTAGCGCATGATAGCAAATGACACAACATATGCTATCAGTTGCTAGCCCGGCCGCGTCTAAGTGATATGATGACACGTGACTCGGCCGAGACATGTTTGGAGGACAAAAAAGAGAAGTATGAGCTTGCTGGAGATGATATTAAGACAAATGAAGCCGTTCTCTCAAATGGTGTAGGCGTGTCTTCCGAATATGCTGAAACCACACCCACCAACGGTCAATCAAATACAAGTCATAACTGTCTTATGCCGACACGTTTGGCCCATGAAAATAGAAGCCTTGAAGCCTCCGCCGGCGGGAGTTATAAGCCTCCGGATCATCACGGGGCTTTTCATGCCACGATGAAGTGCTCTAAAGTGTCCGTACTGGCCCGAAACCCTGGTCCATGTGGCGCTCAGTGGTGTGGCAAGCAACAGGACTAACTTCTTGCTCGATACCCGTCTGAAAATGAGGTTCAGTGGGCTGAGGGGTGGATGGGAGATAAGGTGGCAGGTTTGGGGGACTCGCGCACAAACTTCACTATCCACTTTGAATCCCACTGACGCTTGTTTGCATGAACTTGGATGTCCTCAGCAACTCCTTTTCATGCCACTCCTATGGCTGGACTGAAGGACAGGTTTCGATATTAAGACAAGCAGAAGACAGCAAAGATGACAAACAAGAAGACTAAGTAGACTCTGACCAGGAAGATAGCGAAGAGGACTTGACTAAAATGAAGTCCAGAGATGACAAGGACTAAGAATGGAACAAAATGCAGATGAGAGAGACTTGACTATCGGACGCCTCCTTCAGTATCGATTTTGGTGGAGGGCTCTGGACTTGGTCGTCATCCCTGCTGCGTCCACCCAGGCTCCTGCCAGGGACTGTTTACAGTTCGGCTGTGGTGGTCCCTGTCCTGTTCCGTCTCAGTGGTTGTCCACAGTTTCTTGTATTTTTTTTTTTTTATGAGACTTGAATCGACTGACGTATTTGAAAACAAAGAGGAAGAAGATGAGACTAAAGCCAAGAAAAACAAGGAAGCGCACCAAAACAAACCATGAAGATGCCAAGGAAGACTTGACTAAATCCAAGCTGACAAGCAGATGTTGGACAATGAAGGATATACGGAAGGAGAAAACTGAAACCAAGAAGACAAACAAGGAAGTACACAAAGACTACATAGACCAAAACAAACCATGAAGATGCAAAGGAAGACTTAATGAAATCCAAGTGGACAAGCAGAAGATGATACGGAAGATAAAAACTGAAACCAAGAAGACAAACTAGGTAGTACACGAAGACTACATAGACCAGAACAAACCGTAAAGATGCCAAGGAAGATTTGACTAAATCCAAGTTGACAAGCAGATGTTAGACAACAAAGATGGTATGGAAGATGAAAACTGAAACCAAGAAGACTCACATAAAAATGATGATCTGAGAAGGTGACAAGGACTCGGAAAATCAATCATTGAAAGGTGTCTCTCGCAACCATTGACTGGACTCATTCACAGCTTTTATTTATCTTATCCGCTGTCAGACTTCTGTCCTCTGAGGGTTACCGTTACCTCATCACAGCAGACCATTAAATGCACCCTACCAAATGAAAGGGTTAGAGTTAGGGCTAAACTAACCCTAATCTTTTCAATTGCAGAAGCTTCCTTGTCACTTAAAAGCGACGGTTGGAGTGAGCGGCAGGCTCATCTATCGTCACTTCCGAAAGTGGCTCGTTCGAGACGGTGACGCGTCATGAGCAGTTTGAAGGCGGTGGTCCCGACCGAGTGCGGTGCGGCGAAGCTTACTGACCGAGCAGCCCCTCGAACTGTTCGATGGCGAGCACGGCGTTGTCCTGCGTGCTGTGGTGCAGATGGTTGGGCATCTTGGTCATGTTCCAGGGCATGGAGCGGCACAGCGGGATCCGCACGGGCTCGCAGGCCGCCGCCCCCGCCGGCGGCGGACACAGTGCGCAGCAGGCGGCCAGCGCCGCTGCCACCACGGCTCCCCACTGCCTCATGGCCGCTCTGATACCAGCTGCTGGCGACTGACTCGGGACTTGTCTGCAGGCGACGCTAACTCTTTGACTTGCTGTGCGAGGCGAGGCGAACCGCTGCCTGTCCTTCTGACTGCGAGTCCACTCGCACTCGGAGACCAGCGAGGGGAGGAGAGGGCAGGGGAGGGGCACACTCCTCCTCCTCCTCCGCTTCCTCTTCTGTCCAACTCTCCTCACCTCTTTTTCTTGGTCCCTCTTTTCCCTCCATCCTCTTCCTCCCCTGTTTTCCTTTTCAACTCTGACCTCACCCTTTCCTCCTTCCAGTTTCCTCCCTTCTTTCACCACAGTCCCACTCTCCTCCTCTTCTCGCCTGCCTCCTCCTGTGCAACTCTAAGCCCAACTCTAAGCCTTACCTTAACCCTGTGCCACTCTCCTCTTCCTCAGCCCTGACCTGCCTTGTTTCTCCTTCTCACTTCCGTCCCGTCCCCTCCACTCGCTGCTTGTTTCTTTTCTTTTCTCCAGCTCCCCCCATCCCAGTCTCCTCATTTCCACCCTTCTACAGCAGGAATTTTTCATTTTTAGCTAGTTTTGATTTCGTTTAGAGTTTTGTTTTTTAAATTGAGTTAGTTTTCAGGGTGGTTCTGTTAGTTTCTATTCGTTTTACTTATTAAATAAATGCGTAGGTTTAGTTTCAGTATTAGTTTTAGTTTAAAAAAATGTGTATGACTTGTGCGCAATATTTAAAAACCAGCATGGGAGCAACGCCATCTTTGGTGCTTTTCAATTGGCTGCTGCGAGATGACGTCACGTGTGTGACACTTTCAAATGTCCTTATTCCGGCGGTTAATATCAAAATAAATAACTTCAAATCACATTTCAAATCATCCCCAAAGGTTCATGCATTCAATTCATTACCAAAGACAAAAACAAATGACATTTTTGCGATCATTATAGTTAGTTTTAGTTAGTTTTGTAAACATAAAAAATTGTTTGAGTTGGTTTTTGTTTTTTAAAAAGCATTTTCATTTTTATTTTATTTCGTTAACTAAATAGTTTATTGAATTTTAGTTTTAGATTTTTTTTGTTAGTTTTACTAAACTAAAATAAACTTGGTCGCAGATGACAGTCTTGAACATGAAGCGCATTTGATATTGATGATGAAAAATGTTCATACTCGTGGGGAAGTCCGATTCGTCTGGAGCCATTTGACTTGAACGGACTGCAGCCAATCAAAGCAGCGCCTTGACTGACCAACCAGAAAGTGTCTCTCAATAAAACCAAATACGTCCTTGCCCTTGACGCTTTTTTTTTTTTTTTTTTATAAAAGTGCTAAAAAAAAGTATTTTCCACAGCAAATCGTTTCTTTTCTCTTTTTTTTTTCTTTTTCTTTTTCTTTTTTTTGGACAACATTGCCATCTTAGAAGAGGTCCTTTGAGTCTCTTCCTCACTCCCCTCCCCCCTCGCCTTCATTCTCCCCCTCCCTACTTACTCACCTTTACCCTTTTCTACACCCCCCTTCTTCCTTCTCACCCCATCGTTTGAGTGCCATCTTGTCCTCACCAAAACCTTCCTTTCTCCTTTCACTTCACAATTTGTTTCCTCCCATCTTTCCGTCCACGTTTGGTCCAGTACTGAAAGCGATGCGTCCCAAATTCAGTCCGTGCATGACCGGGTGTGTTATTGATCAAAGTATCGAATGATGGCTTCCAGTCCTTGGAAACCTGAGAGGACTTTTTTTTTTTTTTTTTTGTGGAGTCGTCCGCATGTTAACTCTTCGCACGCCAGACGTGCAGCAGCAGACAAAAACAACATTTGTGATTGGTTGAATGATCATCCGTTTTAAGTTTTAATGCAGCTGTTAATTTTAATAATATGCAAAAAAAAACATACATATATATATATATATATATATACACACACATATATATATGTTCTATCTCAAACATAGTTGGTGTTCTCTGATGGGCTTCAAAATGTGCACGCTTCCAACTGAGGTCCTTGCATTCTATTAGCTCACCAGTAGATGGCAATAATGTTTGCACAATGTCTCTTTAAGAAATAAAACTAAACATTCAGGGAATTTTTTTTATGTTGGGGGGACTCCCCCCAAAAAACTGTAATTCTTCAGAAGTCACCGATAAACATTCACTCAACATTTCTTACGAAAAATGAATATAAATGTAAAAAAGAATCCTTAACCAACGATGCAAATTTGCGGCTGCCGTACTGTGAATTTGCATCAACTGTACCTTCAAGTTGTAAATTCACCAGTTACCACTAGATGGCAGACCTGGCTTAGTTGCGCTTATACTATTCTGTACTACAATTCTGTACTTCAACGTGGGTGGACCTAAAGCAAGGTTATTTTAGTTAAAGGGATACTTTACTTATTTAGCCATTTTTGGCAGTCAAACATGAATATTTTGCCAATAATAAATTTGATATTTTCATGATTTTTCACGTACAATTAGTACCTTTAAAACACATTTTACAACTTGCTGTCGACTGAAAATGACATCACAAGGGCTCAGGTAACCAATCACAACTCAGCTTGTGAATGTTACATGACCAAACCTAGAAAACAGGTGAGCTGTGATTGGTTACCTGAGCCCTTGTGATGTCATTTTCATTCGACAGCAAGTTGCAAAATGTGTTTTGAAAGGTACTAATTGTACGTGAAAAATAATGAAAGTATCAAATGAATTATCGACAAAATATTCACTTTTTATTGCTATAATGGGCTAAATAAGTGAAGTATCTCTTTAAAACTAAGGAAAAACTAAAATTAAAAAAACAGTTTGGTTAATCAAATAAAAACTAAAATGCTTTTTAAAAAATGAAAACAAACTAAATTTTATGTTTACAACACTATCTAAAACTATAATGATAGCAAAAATGTCCTTGGTTTTAGTCTTTGGTAATGAATTGAATGCATGCGCCTTTGGGGATGATTTGAAATGTGATTTGAAGTACATTTATTTTGAGGACGTTTGAAAGTGTGCCACACAGAAGTGACATCATCTCGCAGCAGCCAATAGGAAAGCAAATTCAGATGACGTTGCTCCCATGCTGTTTTTTTAAATATTGCACACAATTAATACACATTTGTTAAATAATACTGAATAATAATACTAATACTGAAACCATCCATCCATCCATCCATCCATCCATCCATCCATCTTCTTGACCGCTTATTCCTTACAAGGGTCGCGGGGGTTACTGGAGCCTATCTCAGCTGGCTTTGGGCAGTAGGCGGGATACTGAAACTAACTAAAACTAAAACTAAAACAAAACATTTATTAAATAACTAAAATTAATACAAATGAACAAAACCACCCTAAAAACTAATAAAAAGTAACTAAAATAAAAAAACAAATTCAAAATGAACTCAAATGGAAAAATTCCGAAATAATAATAAAGATTCCATCTTGTCCATATGAAGCAAATGCCAAGCGAAAACAATGGATCACCATTTGGGATGGTGAAGTACGGCTTACCGGAAGACCGTTATGATGACACAAGTAAAAGCACAGCTGAAATATGACCCAAAACAATATTTTGTAGCTTTTTCCCACATTGATTGGCTTGCACTGCAGCTAATTGTCAACATGTCTGCCTTTCCGCAGGATGTGTTGAGTCCAGCAAGCGTGACGGCCCCTAGCGAACCCGGACCTGGACCCGGACCTGGACCTCGGCCTCGGGTAGGTGACTTAATTGTCCTCCTCATGTGCCATTCAAATGTCTTGCGAATGCTTGCGAACAACATCCCGCTGGTGTGGAACATGAAATGGAGAACTCCACTTCCCAGCATGCTTTGCGGCCCTCATCCACACAGTGCTGCAGCAGCACCTCCTCCTCAGAGTCCACTTTGAACATCAACTCCTCCGCTCTGTTTGCCTTCCGAGCAAGTGGGATGACGCTGCAAAGTCGATAGCAGTAATGGTTGTCAGATGTTGCAGCGGGAGCGTCTCATGTTTGAGTTGACTTACTGCCAACACACGCACACACACTGGGTTTTGTGACTCATGTGTCAACACGCAGAAGGGAGCCCGTCAGCACTTTTTCCTCCCTCCATCCTTCCTTCCTTCATTCCTTCTTTTTGCCTCCTCGTGCACGTGTGTTTACGTCTCACCATCACGTTCACGTCCTCCTCCGCATCAAATGCATTTCGTAAGACAACACAAGTAGCATGGCTAGTCGGTGAGCGTGCACGCGAAGGTCCAATTAAAGGCCAAAAAGAAAAAAAAAAGTGTTGCTTTGCTTCTTTTTTTCCGCACTAAAATGTTCTTGGAAACCAGCGCAATCTTTTCCAACATAAACATAAGCACAGCTGCACGCGCGCACACACGCACGCGCACACAGGCTCGCTAGCCCATCCACGGAGGCCTGGTTGGCCCTTCAAAGATGTCCAAGGTGGAAATCAACATTTGCAAGAGGAAGCAACACAAATGTCACGCAACTGAACGCACGACAACACACAAATGTCACACAAAAGCAAAAATAATGTCACTCAAAATGTGCGTCAATAGCTCCAATAAAAACATCTTTTTGGTGTGATGACATCAGCAATTAACAATTTGATTAATTGAAATGTTGATTTCCATTATTATGTCAACATGATTTGAATATATTTGAAATTGAAATTTGAATACATTGAAAATATTTAAAAATTAGTATCTTAAAAAATAATAAAAAATCTTTAGTAGGTCTTCAAACGTGTAGGAGTCCTGGCCAATGTAACAATAACACACAATGATAACATGTGGCCCAGATGTTGATGCAAACGTGAGCGCAGTGTAAGAAAATGCAACACAGCCTAAAAATAGAACACAATTGGAACGTGTTAAACACAAAAGTCACACAAATCAAACCGATTGTGATGCTTGTGCAAGCCTTCATTGCGTTTCATCTTTTAAATGTCTTGCGATCAGGAATTTGTGTCAATTTATATATATATATATATATATATATATATATATATATATATATACTGTATGTATATATCTCTTTTTTTTATCACACAGTGGAACTAAATTTCACTTCAACTTGAATTCAAACGGCTTCATGTTACAGTTATATTTACTTTCAGTCAGGTTATACTTGTTATGAGTTGTTTGTTTTGTCTGTCATCTTTCAAAAATTCCACTGAAAGTGAGGATGTGGCGTCCCCCAGCGGCCGCTCATCATCACTGCATGTCTTGAGCATATTGGTGTTTCTTTCAAAAGCAACAATCTGCACGACTTCATGTTGCGACATGACTTCATACATTTGTTCATCGGTCCATATGCAAATCAATCATAACACAATATGCATCATTTGGCAAAGCATTTCTGATGCAAATGTTGTGCAATAACACACATTCAACACAAAATAACACGCTCACACAAGTTGATGAATGCTGGTCAAAATATTCAAAACGCTAGTCAGTAATGATGAAGTTGATTTATATATATTTTTTTAATTAACATTGAATTATTTACTCACAATCAAATTTCAATTTAGTTTTTTTGTGTTGTTTCCTTTTTAAACATTAGGACAAAATTAGGATCAAGTTTATTGATATATAGAAAATACTTTATCAATGTTTCCCCACCCCAGACACATTCCAACCATAAAATATTTTTTTAACGTGCAACAACAAAACATAAAACATAAAACAAAGTGCCAAAAAAATGATTCAGCATTCCCACGTTATTCGGATTTTTACTCTCCTCACTGGTTTGCCGAGAAAAAACTCTCACATAATACTTCCGATTTACACCATTCAAATTTCAACTTGCTTCAACAATTTTCGCCTTCCGGGATATTTATCATCTGATTCCACATTACTTACAGTACTCGCACAATTTAACGTTAAATATCGACTTTCCCCCATTCATTTTCAATGGGACTGATGAACTTTTTCTAAGTCCCTCTTTCCATGCGCCTTTCCATAGTGACACACTTGGTTAAGTGCATTGTCCAGTGGCCAGGAGGTACCGGGTTCGAATCCCACCTCTGACTGTACATTGCAAATATCCATGGCAATTATGCTCAGTGATATAACTGTAGACCAACTGACTCTCATTTCAGGAAATGCATTACAATTTCAGTGAAATGATTAAATGCACGTTGGCTTTCATCAGATGGCTATTTTTAAAATAAATACGCCATTAGCCATGAATTTGAACAAGGCAAGTTAGCTCAGTCGTTAGAGAAATTTCTTCGCTCATGGAGAATCTGGGTTCAAACCCCACTTGGACCACATTTTAGTGCATTCGATGGTTTGATACCAACCGACTATCGTTTCAGGAAATGGATTCTAATTTCTCTGAAATGATTAAATCCCACCTTAGACAGATTGCAGTTGAAGTTTTTTTCTTATTCATTTCTCTTTCAACTTCAATTAAAACTTTGCAATTTTCACATAATTTATCTTCAAATTTACTTCGTAAGCATTCAGCTATTGGCATTCAGCTTTAAGCATTCCCAAGCAATTTCTACAGAAATTGCACCGAGTCTAGTTTTTCAAGTATAATACTGTATGTGTTTATGCAAAATACTACAAAGGTGAGATGCTAAAAGTCGCGTGATGGCACACGATGGAAACACGCACAACCTGTGGCGTGCCCGTTACATGTTTGACCGAACCGCAGCAGTGCATCAAAGAGCCAAACTGAAACGAACCTACGAGATCGATATTGTAGTGCCAGCATTGATCTGATATCGATACTGACTTGGTATCGATAATATCGATACTTGGATCGATCCGCCCACCGCCACGCTGGCGTGCCAGGAAGGAACTACATGTGTACATGAATACGTATATAACATGAAAAGATCATTTTTGCTGGAATTGCGGCCATGAACTCAGTGAGTTCTTCGCTGGCTTCTCTGCATTCAAAAAAAGTGAAGAAAAAAAATTATACATATATATATATATATATATATATATATATATATATATATATGTATATTATTTACCAACAGATTTTTCTTTCTGTTTAGAGTTGTATTCCTAAATAATAAGAAAAGAAACTAAATTAGATGCTAATGTTAATTATTTCATTTCTCAAAGTGAAATCAAATTGAAAATGCATGAATATGAAATATGATTTGAACTCATTATATTCATGTCAAAGCCATTTAAATGTCATTCCTGAAACAAAAAGTTGTTCTATTAATTAATGTGTTAGTAACCATTCTTGAAATTGATTGAAATGAAAGGTGGAGTCGTGGAATGAATTTCAATCAATCAACTGAGCTGATTTGATGAGAGAGGACAGAAAAGGAGGCAGTGAGAAAGCAGAGGAGAAGAGACAGGAGAGGAGGAAACAAATAAGGATGGAAGGGGAAGGAGGAGCTGAGGAGGAGACCAAAAAAGAAAGACCAAGTCAGGAGGAAGTTTGGAGAGCAGGAGGAAAGGATGAGAGGGATGGGAGAAAGAAAGAAGAAATGACACCAAAAAAAAGGAAGGAGGTTGTAAAGAGAACAGACGAGGAGGAGTAGAGAAGCGCAATGAGGATGATGTGCGTATGTCGGCTGCAGGATTCCATCACTCATCGAGACGGTCCGCTTTTGCGTTGCCACGGTAACGCCGTCTAACGTGCTCTAATGTCGCTCTCTCTCTCTCTGTCCATCCTCACCACTTCCTGCCTGCGTTGCCACGGCGACACGCTCCGGAACGAGGAGTCCGACGCTCAGGAGCGTCCAGACCGGCAGCTCCTCGCTTTTCTACGTCTTTCCTTTCTCTCAACACCTCCAACTTTGACGCCTCCTTGCCCTGCGCCTCCTCCTCCTCCTCATCTCAACACGTCCACTTTGACGCCTCCTCCTCCCCATCGTCGTCGTCGTGAAGATCGTCCGTCCCCGAACAGGAAGTTGATGAACTTCCGACGCTGCTTCCTGGCCTACCCCTCCTTTTGCGCCTCCTCCACATCCACATGAACACCCACAACCAAGAGGAGCCTGCGATAACGCTGGAGGAGGAGGAGGAGGAGGAGGAGGAGGAGGTGCAACAGGGAGAGGAGATGAAAATTGAGGAGGAGATGCGACATACTGAGGAGGAGGAGGACGCACAACGGGAGCAGGAACAGCCAGCTGACGAGGAGCAACAGGAGGAAGAAGAAGAAGAAGAAGAGGAGGCGCAGCAGGCTGTCAACATGGAACGGGAGGATCAGTCTGAGGGGGTGCAGGAGGAGGAGGAGGAGGCGCAACAGGGAGAGGAGATGAAAGTTGAGGAGGAGATACAACATACTGAGGAGGAGGAGGAAGGGCTAGAGGAGGTGCAACTGGAGCAGGTACAGCCAGCTGACGAGGAGCAACAGGAAGAAGAAGAAGAGGCTGTCAGCATGGAACGGGAGGATCAGTCTGAGGAGGTGCAGAAGCAGGAAGAGGAGCACGTAAAGGAGCTGGCGCAGCAAGAGGTGGAGGAAGCGCAGCAGGCTGTTTGTGTGGAGCGGGAGGGTCCAACTGAAGAGGAGGCTCAGGTTCGCAAAGGCGAGGAGGTGGGGCTACAGGAAGAGGAGCAATTAAAGCAGATGCCGCAGGAGGAGGCACAGCAGGCTGCGAGTATGGAGCAGGTGGATGAAACTGGGGAGGTGAACTTGCAGGTAGCGGAGGAGCAGGAGAATGAGACACAAGAGGAGGTGCAGCAACAAATAAAGGGGATGCCGCAGGAGGAGGTAGAGCTGCAGGGAGAAGAGGAGGCGCAACACATGGAAGAGCAACAAACCGAGGAGGCGCAAGAGGAGGTACAGCTTGCCGACAGCATGGAGGATCGAGCTGAGGAGGTGCAGCGGGATGAGGAGGAGGTGCAGCGGGGACTGAATGTGATGTCGCAGGAGAAGGAGGAGGAGGAGGATGGCATGCAGCAGGAAGAAGAGCAACAAATGGAGGAGGCGCTGCAGAAGCGACAGCATGAGCAGTTGAAGGAGATGCCGCAGGAGCAAGAGGAGGAGAATGTGATGCAGCAGCAGCAACAAATGGGGGACTTGCTGCAGAAGGAGACGCAAAGGAACGCCGTGCAGGCGCAGGATGAGGAACAACAAATGCGGGAGGAGCTGCGAGACTTTGTGGACCCACTGGAGCAAAACCACAACAGTCAGGTTCTCCTTCGACTCCGAGGAATGTAAGTCGACGGCCGTGACGACGTCATCGTTGTGACGTCACGTCAATGACGTCATCGCGGCTGGCCAACATGATGACATAGTGTTGCAAGCGCACGCGTTGCCTCTCGCCGCAGCGGCGGCATGTTGCGCGGTTGCCGTGGCAACAGGGTGGCGTTACCAGGAAGCAAAAGTCGCCGTGAAGACACATTACACGTTGCTATACATTGCGAAACGTCACGTGTGTCACGGATCCGCATTACGAGACATGTTACAACGCGTGCGCAAAATTATGGAGGGAAATATGGAGCAAAAGTACCGTAAAATTGTACCTGTAAAAAAAATATGATATATATATATATAAATTATGTATCTGTAAAAGTCGTGATTTGTACCTAAAAAAAGTTGTACCAAAAAAAATATGTACTAAAATAAAATGTACCTAAACATTTGTACGTAAAAAAAAACAAAAAAAAACTTAAAAATCGAAAATGTAGTACAATTTTGTTTTTACAGGTACAAATCATGACTTTGACAGATACAAATTTATATTTTTAAAAAATTATTGAAAAAAAAAAGTACTAAAAAAATTGTACCAGTAAAAAAAAAAAAAATAGCTCTACCTGTACAAAAAAATTGTACCTGAAAAAAAAAAAATGTACCTGGAAAAAATATGGTACAATTTCTTTTACAGGTACAAATCACAACTTTTATATACAAATTTATATATATATTTAAAAAAAAAAGTGTACTAAAAAAATTTGAACCTGTACTAAAAAAATGTACCTGTAAAAAAAATATTTGTTCATAAATAAACAAAAATGACAAATATAGTACAATTTTGTTTTTACAGGTACAAATCACCACTTTGACAGATACAAATTTATACTAAAAAAAAAAATTATACCTGTAAAAAAAAAAGGGTACAATTTTTTTTTACCTATTATAAAAAAAAATTGGGCCTGTAAAAAAGATCTGTACCTGTAAAAAAAATGTGTACCAAAAATTTTTACCTGTAAAAAAAAGTGCACAAAAAAATTTACCTGTAAAAAAAATATGGTACAATTTATTTTACATGTACAAATAACGACTTTTACAGATAAAAATGTATATATATATATTTTTTTTAAAGTGTACTAAAAAAAAAAAAATTGTACCTGTTTAAAAAAAATAAAAAAATAGTACGGTACTTTTTTTTTTTTTTTTTTTTTTTTATAAAGGTAAATTTGCACAATATTTACCGCCATAGAAAATAAACTTGAAAGCAAACTTGCGTGGCGGACCAAGCCCGAGAGCAGATTCGCCTGAACAGCACATCTGAAGATTTGAAGGGAAAAGGCGGGGCATATTAGGTGGAGAGGCAGGTCAGGTAGCATTGGAGGTTAGATTCAGCAGGCAGGTATTGTCAAATATACGGTCCGCGGGCCAGAACCGGCCCGCCAGAGGGTCCAATCTCAAGCTACATTTTTTTTCACTCCAGATAACTGTTGTTGCTAATGTTGTCCACTGGAGGGCGCACTTATAACCACCATGACATTTGGCTTTTAGTCATGATTTGATGCAAACATTTGCATCGCTAGTTTGTTAGCACAAAAATGCTAACCACCACCTTTATGCAGATTGGCAGCAACATTTCAGGGGAGTGAATAACGTGAAGAAGTGTCGTGGTCAACGTTAGTGATGAGGTCATCATTATCGGCGGCGGCGGCAATGTTGAGCCCGCGTGGCTTGCTCGGCACAGCTGCCGTGCGGCGGCCATCTTGTCGGCTTTTTTTGTCATTAAACAAACAAACAAGTGCAACAGGCTGAGGCGGCTTTTTTTTTTTTTTTTTTTAAATGCCATCCTGGTGCCAATTCTTGCCACGCGGCACACACGCATACAAGCATACATGCGCACATGCTGGCTCGCACAAATGTGCGAGAAACAACCAGTGAGGGAGACACATTTGCTTCAAGCGTCTCTCACTTTTTTTTTTTAATTGCAAATGTGCTACAGACGTCGCCCAGCAACACCGCTAGTGAAAATAGATTTTTTTTTCTTTTTTATTGTCAATCGAGGGACGCATTTAGACGTGTAATCAAACACAACATAAAAAAACATCCGCAGTAGCAGCTGATGCCGAATTGAATGTCTCAATATTGTTGACATTTTGAGACGTTTGTGATTTAAGGCTCGAAACTAAATTGAATTGAATTGAATTGAAGGGAAGAAGTGGTCAGCCATAGTCAGCAGTCATGTCAAGGTCAAGTGTTAATCAAGGTCAAACAGCAGCCCCCTCCAAAAGTATTGCAAGTATTGCAAGACACGCACGCACGCACACGCCAATGCAGCACAGACAGCGCAATGTTTATTTTGCATCTGGATTGTTTTTGTTGTCGTCCGTGTTTGTGTCGTTGTGTACTTTGAAACATTGCTACACAACCGGGCACGCGTGCACACAACATGAAGACGCACGTGAGCAAGATGATGTCATTATGTCATTCATGATTCGCAACAGTTCTTTTTGTTTTTCTTCACAGGCAGAAGTATAAAAACACATCGCAGAGGTAAGACAAGCACGCACCCACACACAATTATCGCTCCCGGTGGAGTCATTATGACTTTGACTTAAGAAATGTCTCCATCTCTCGCGGTCCTGTTGCCATGGAAACTGAAACATATTCCATGCAGCTTGGCCACCATGAGAACGGCACAATGCCGTTTCATCCGCGCTAGTCCAAACATGTCAACACTTCACAACACAACAAACGTTAGGTTAGCTTTTAGCGTTTCTCCTTGGTGGAGATAATGATGGAATAGGCTTCAGTTGCCATGGCAACAGAAGTAACAATGTAATCATGAATGTACCTGGACGAATAATGGAATTGATTGTGATTGTGTGGCTTGCGTGTCTTGGCCAGCTGGGGACAGTATCGCTCTGACATGCACACAGAGATGCAAGCAACTAGCGTTAGCGCATAGTAACATGAGTCCTTCTTTGCAGAGGATAAAGAAAATACGACTCTGCCCTTTGCGCTAAGCTAAGCGCAGTTCCCCCGATCATTTTGAATAAATTTCGGCATTTTGTTTTTCTTTGCAGGCTGAAAGCGGCGATGGCGGCGATAGACGGCGGCGCCGCCTTGGACCTGGCGGAGCTGCGCGGGAACCTGCAGATGGCTGCCGCCATGTTGGACGCCGTCTACGCAGACGAGACCAAGTCAGATGACGACCGCTCTCGCACAAAAAAATGACAAAACATTCGCACGCAACTCAAAACACAGGCACAAACACGACTAAAATGTTCTCATGCATAACTAACACACCCACACATAACAGAAAACATTTGCACTCAAGTTACTCAATCACTCTCACACATTGCTGAATTTGTTCTCACATGCCCACTGAAACACGGTAACACATACAATTCAAATTCTCTCACATCGACAGTTGAAACGGTTTTACACACACTATTGAAAGCCCGTCCATCACACTCGACTTAAATGCTCTCACACATTACTCAAACGCTTCTTCACCTTCCAGTGAAATATTCACTCTTCATTCATTCTTTCAAACAACTCAAACGTTGTCACACAGCACTGAATTGCTCTCAAACATCACCTAATCACTCTCACATACACACTCTTGAAAGGCTCTCACTTGCACTTCTGAAACTCACATACAATGGAAACACTCATTTGCAACACTGAACCACTCTCACACTACCATAAAACATTTTCATAAAATTATGTCACATAGCACTGAGTTGCTCTCATGTATGCCTAATCACTCTCACACTACTCTTGAAAGGCTCTCACTTGCACCTCTGAAACACTGTCTCTCATACAATGGAAACACTCATATGCAACTCTGAAACACTCTCATACACAATGGAAACACTTGTATACGCAACACTGAACCACTCTCACACTACCATAAAAATTCCATAAAATGATGTCACATGGCACTGAATTGCTCTCGCACATTGCCTAATCACTCACACACACACGCACACTCTTGAAAGGCTCTCACTGACACTTCTGAAACACTCTCACATACAATGGAAACACTCGTATACACGACACTGAACCACTCTCACTCTACCATAAAAAATGCCATAAAAATGTGTCACACAGCACTGAATTGCTCTCATCCTTGCTGAATCACTCTCACACTTAAATTTTGAAACACTCACACATACAATGGAATGGAACACATTCCACTACATTATTCTCGCGCTAAAGAAAAATGCTCTCACACTCTTTCTTGAAACGGTCTCTCACACAAAATTGCTGGAACTCTTAGGTATAACCATGAAACACTCTCACACAGACTCGTCCAGTGAAAACATTCTCACTCATAGGCCAAAGGATCTCATGTGCACGCATGATTTTTGCCGGCAGACGTCTGCTGGACCCCGAGGACGATCTGAGTGAGCTGCCGGCCGAGTCGGTGCCCCGGGAGGTCCGCGATTGGCTGGCATGCACCTTCAGCCGCAAGATGGGCGTGGCCAAGCGCCGGCCCGAGGAGAAGCCGCGCTTCCGCAGCATCGTCCACGCCGTGCAGGCCGGCATCTTCGTCGAGAGGTGAGCGAGCGAGCGAGCGCAAATCTTTAAATTTCTAAAAATATGAATTATGAATTAAAATCTAATAAATATAATCGTTCATTTCCGTTTTTACCCTACTGGCTTTTCTTTCAGACCTTTGTCCGTCCCCGAACCCTGAATTTTGTAGTTATAGATAGTTTCAATAAATTGAATTTAAAATAAAATAAAAAAAAATACTGTATAAACAATAAATAATGTATTATTATAATAATAATAATAATAATAATAATAATAACTAATTAAAAAAATAATAATTAATAATAACATATGTATATATATATATATATATATATATATATATATATATATATATATATATATATATATATATATAAACAATGCTATGCATCATCTTTAACTAAACATAAATAATTCTTGTGAAAATTAGAAATACAAATAGCGATAACATTAAATCTTTTAAATGTGATTTTAAAGATTTAAATCGTATATTTCAAACATTATTTTAATTTTTTATATTATATTATTGTTTTTAGTTTTAGGACGCAATAAGTCTAATGAATATAAGTATGAACATGTTCAAATCTGGTATCTATTATGAAAAATAAAAATATCTTCATTTTAATAAAGGTTTTATTGCAATAGGATCTACTAATTATAATGCAAAAATAAGTTCAGAATGGAATATTTACTGACAGAATCAGCTGCGTAAACAGAAATGTACATTTTGAAATATGTAAGCAATACGAGCGTGTTTATATTGATTTCATAATTACATTGAAAAACTAAATAAATTAAAATTTTTAAAATCTGTGATTTTCACCTTGCTGTATTTAATATTTTGAGTGAAAATGATGATGATGATGGCAACAGTGCTGTTGACGGGTGTTTTTGCGGCGGTGCGCCTAACGACGCGTGAAACGTGTGGCACGGTTGCCATGGCAACTGACACTGTCCTGCTGCAGGAGGATGGCCGCCTGCACAGCGCCATTTTCTTATCTGCATGCGTGCACGCGTGTGTGTGTGTGTGTGTGTGTGTGTGTGGGGGGGGGGGGGGGGTGTGTGTGTGTGTGTGTGTGTGTGTGTGTGTGTGTGTGTGTGTGTGTACGTGTGTGCGTGACACCCCAGGATGTACAGACGGACGTCCACCATGGCCGGACTGACGTACCCGCCCACGGCTCTCGCAGCTCTCAAGGTAACTCAAATCAATTCCACTTTTATGGCTCGGTGCGGTTCTTGCAACATGAAGTGATGTCATCCATGATGATGATGATGTCATTAATCAAACTCCCACTGACTATTTTTTTCTTTTTTTGTGGAAACACTCAAAGTTTCCAAGCAGACAAGCAATATATATAAAAAATATATATATTTTATATATATTGACATGACAACTATTATTATTATTATTATTATTATTATTATTATTATTATTACTATAGTATTGAAATCAACCTTAATAAATCTGGATAAAAAAGATAAAATACTATTATTATTATTATTATTATTATTATCACCATTATTATTATTATTATTATTATTATTTTTATTATAATCAACTGAAATAAAAGAAATACAATAATAATAAATTAATAAATACATATTATTATTGCTTTTATTATTGTTATAATCTACTGAAATCAAAAAAATACATTAATAAATCTGAAGAAAAAAGATAAATACTATTATTATTATTATAATTATTACAATTATTATTATTATTATTATTATTATTATTGTTATTATTATTATTATTATTATTATTATTATTATTATAATCTACTGAAATCAAAGAAATACAATAATAACAAATAAATTAACTAATTATTATTCATTATGAGAATTGTTATTGTTTATTATGACGATGCTGTTTATTTTCCATGTTTTTTTTGTGTGTGGTGTTTTTTTGTTTTTTTTATGTTTATGACGTTGTTGTTGTTATTGATTGTTGCAGAAGGTGGACCAGTGGTCGTTTGACGTGTTCTGCCTTCACGAGGGCACGGGCGAGCATGCCCTCAAGTTTCTGGTCTACGAGCTCCTGACGCGCTATGACCTCATCAACAGGTTCAGGGTACACGTGGCTCTCTTCATGTGCTAGCGTGTGCGAGCGTGCATGTGCAAGTGTTGAGTGCGCTCGGCAGCTTCTGCCACTAGATGGCGACTTGACAACAACATGGACCATCGCCGACGGGTTGTGCCTTGAAAGTGAATGTTGTCTTTTTGTGCTTTCCCACTTTTGTTGCCATGGCAACGCGCACGCCCGTCTCCGGCGCTGGCGGCTTCAGATTCCGGTGCCGGCGTTGGTCCAGTTTGTGGAGGCCCTGGAGAGCGGATACAGCAAACACAAGAACCCCTACCACAACCTCATCCACGCCGCCGACGTCACGCAGACGGCACACTTCCTCATGCTGCACACCGGAACCATGGTAACATACACTTTCATATCCCTTTCAATATTGTACATTTAATTACATTTAATTCATCATAAGTTTAACAATGGAAGTTATGCGATTAATTTATTTTTTGTATACCTTGTTTCCAAACAATGCTTGTAACACAGCATTAAGTTTTGAAAAAAAAAAGTGAAAACAAAAATTGTTTTAGTTTTGTGACCTTATAAATTTGCCACTTTTTTCTCGTCATATTGCCCCCGCCCCCTAAAAAAAAAATTGTTGTGACTTTTTACTCAAATTTAGAAAATACCATTCAGTAAACCTGTACATGCACACTAAGATTTGTATTAAAATGTATTATTATTGATCTGAAACTTCAGTCAGTGAGCCACTGTATTTAACAAACAGGTTGTAACCTTTTTCATGTTTGAACAGCATTGAAATAAAATATTAAGGCTTAATGTTCCATTAATATAATATTCTTCCATGCTTAATGTGTGAAAGTTAGACGTTTTGTTGGATATTTTTCCATCAAAAAAGGATGTTAAAAAATCGATTCGGCTGCCTATTGAATCGATTCAAGAATTGCATGCTGTAGTATCGCGATATATTACCGAATCGATTTTTTTAACACCCCAGCTATATGTATATATATATATATATATATATATATATATATATATATATATATATATATATATATATATATATATATATATATATATATATATATATATATATATATATATATATATATATGTATATTTATATATATATATATATATGTGTGTGTGTGTGTGTGTGTGTGTATAGAAATGTTTTTTGTATTATTTTATTATTCTTATTATTATTGACTTTTAAATGTATTTTCAATATGAAGACAAATGCTTGTGTTGGTTCCACTCTAAGAGGATGAATTGTGTGTGTGTGCGTGCGTAGCACTGGCTGAGTGAGCTGGAAATCCTGGCGATGGTTTTTGCCGCCGCCATTCATGACTTTGAGCACACGGGGACCACAAACAACTTCCACATACACACCAGGTATGAACACACCGTTTGTGCGTCTGTTGCTCTCATGTGACCTGGTGTGAATGTGTGTGCTCATCGGAGGTCGGAGGTCACCATCCTGTACAATGACCGCTCGGTCCTGGAGAACCACCACGTGAGCGCCGCCTACAGGCTGATGGCGGACGAGGACACCAACATCCTGGTCAACCTCAACAAGGACGACTGGAGGTGAGCGCACGCCCGCGCACGCACGTTCACGCACGCACACCTGTGAGCGCTGCCGCATATGCATGTGTGTGCGCAGGGAGCTGCGCGCGCTGGTGATCGAGATGGTGATGTCGACGGACATGTCGTGTCACTTCCAGCAGATCAAGACCATGAGGAACGTCCTCGCCCAGTCGGACACGTATGGACACAAAAACACCTGGACGCCGGTCCACTTTCATGTGCACACCTGCATTATTATTTTTGTTATTACATGTGTGTGCGTGCGTGTGCAGCGTTGACAAGGTGAAAGTGTTGTCTCTGATGCTGCACGCCGCCGACATTAGCCACCCGGCTAAAACGTGGCCGCTGCACTACCGCTGGACGCACAGTCTCATGGAGGAGTTCTTCAGACAGGTATTGATGCGCACACGCACACACACGCACGCACACGCATACCTGAGTGTGTATTTTGTGTCATAGGGAGACAAAGAAGTGGAACTGGGCCTTCCCTTTTCTCCTCTTTGTGACCGCAAAGCCACCATGATCGCACAGTCGCAGATCGGTAAGAAGAAAAAAAAAAAATCGACGCTTGGCTTTTTTGTGAACACGTTTGGTCTTCATGTCATGGCACTCTCACGATTTTCCTAACAATATTTCGGAACCTTTCTATGGAGGACCAAAACCGGCAAAATTAATACAAAAATAAATAAATGAATGGAAAAGCCGAAAGAAGAAGAAGACTCAATAAATAAATTAAATAAATGAATGACTAAAGGTGAACATAAAAATGGATATGAAAAAAAAAAATTCATTTGAAAATTCTATCCAAATATATATATTTTTATATCCCTTTTTATTTTCACTTTTAGTGAAAATTTATTTATCTAGTCATTTATTTATTTCGTCATGTATTTATTTATTTAGGCATTTATTTATTTAATCGTTTATTTATTTATTTATTTAGTCATTTATTTATTTAGGCATTTATTTATTTTGAATTTTGGCAGTTTTGGTTCGTACTGCCAAGTCGAAAATGTTATTCAAATGAGGGGGCGGTCCTACTCGTGTCTTGGGTTGGACTCCGCCCGTTGCCGACCAATAACGGGCAGTTTGCATCGTCGGAGTCCTACCCAAGACATGCGTTGGACCGCCCCCTTATTTGAATAGCATTTCCGACTTTGCAGTACTCAATTGAACTGAAGTTGATTTGCACCAAAACTGCCAAAATTCAAAATAAATAAATGACTAAATGAATAAATGACTACGCAAATAAATGACTAAATAAACAAATGACTAAGTACATAAATTAATGACTAAAAGTGAAAATAAAAAGATATAAAAAATATAATTCAAAAATTAAATACAAATACAAATGTGTTTATTTATATTTTATATATTTTTTCTCTTTTTATTTCCATTTATATTGATTTTTTAATATAATTTTCGAATTATATTTTTTTTATATCTATTTTTATTTTCACTTTTAGTCATTTATTTACTTATTTAGTCATTTATTTATGTTTAATGTTGGCAGTTTTAGTCCTCCATATCTTTCAACTTAAATTTTTGGAGACAAAATCCAAAAGATTTTTGGGGTTGACAATATAGCATGCGTGTTAACGGATTTCGGTTGTGAACCTGATGCTAACTGTTGTCAATGGGATTTCCCATGATATGTTAGCCCTTAGCTAAGGGGGATGTTTTTGAGACAATTTTCTTTTTTTTTTGCGGTTGTGTTCTCATCTCCGATTTAATCGGCCGATTGCTGGATGATCAGGTTTCATCGACTTCATCGTGGAGCCAACGTTCAGCGTCCTGGTGGACACGACGGAGAAGGTGATTGGTCCCCTGATCGACGAGGAGAGGAAGGCCCGGGAGACGGGAAGCCGACGGCCCAGGTGTGTCATCCGTCCATCGAGAGCTCTCAAAATCAAACCAAACCAACCTGAAACTAAACTACTAGATTGATATTATAGTGCCAGTATCGCTCCGATATCGACACTGACTTGGCATCGATAATATCGATATTTGGATTGATCCGCCCACCACTAATACGAATTACCAAATCAACACCAATCACTGGTCAATAAACAATCAGGTGAAAAAAATGCTGTTTTTAATGCAAAATGAAAATGAATCCGATGAGTCGATTAATCGATCCAATAGAAATATTGGATAGTGACAGCCACGTTTTTTCCAGCCTGACAGGAAGCGGCTCGGTCACCGTGGAATCGGTCCAGAGGCACGGAGGCGGCGGCGGTCGCCACGGCAACCGCGACGACGCCCACACCGACTTCTCCCTGACCGCCATCGACCTGCCGGCCCTCAGGAAGCACCTGATTGACGTCATCGGCCGGAACAAGGACAGGTGGAAGGAACTCTCCGTGGATGGTGCGCGCGCACGCACACACATGTATGATGGTGCCGCCGAAGCACACGCGTCTCAATTATGCGTCACGGGCAGAACTGGCCAATAAGAAGCAAGAAGATCCAGAGGAGGCAGAGTCCAAAAGCAAAAGCTGCCCGACTGACCAATCGCAGGAGGGCTCGGCTTGCTCCCCGGCTAATGAAAGGCGTAACCACGACGACCACGAGCAACACTCACCCGACGACCAACCCGACGATCACTCCAGATGGAACGGTAAAGCGCACGCACACGCACACGCACCAGCATTCTGACAAGACGCTATGCTAACTGTCGCAGGGGCGGGGCCAGGAGAGGAGGACCAGGAAGTGCCTGAAAACGCCTAACGGGACACACGTGAACTGTCGCCGTGGTGACAGATTGTCAGGCCTTTTGGAACTTTTCTTTATGAGCGCCCTCGAAGGCGTCACGTCGCGCCCGCGCGACATCTCGCACAAACACGCCAAAGCGCGTGGCGGAAAACGCCAAACACTCAACAACGAGCATTTAGCTTAATAGCGTCCACATCAAGCTAGCAAACGCGGCTGGCTTCCAGCGGCGGTGTTGTTTGTCAATCATTACGTCGCCATGGCAACCATCTAAAAAAAAAAATAATAATAAAATAAAAAATAAAAATAAACACTTTGAAGCGGATGAGGGGAGCGCAGTGTGTGTGGCGTTGTAGTGAGCGTGTGTGCGGGTGCGTGCATGTGTGTGTGTTTTGTGTTGAAATTGAAATAAACATTCTCAACTGACTCACAAAGACGCAACGTCACTCATTCGGAGCGCACCAACTTGTAGCGTGAGGATGTGAGTGCACCACCGCTGGTGACCAGCAGGTGCCAGTAGAGCGCCACCAAGACCGGAGATCCACCACAAACAGTTCAATCAACTGAGTGACCAAAGACTCTGCCTCCCGACTTCTTCTTGTCCAATCAGGTAAGGTCAATCAGATGATATTTGATGAGCACATTTTGTGCACTGAGCTGTATATATGACTGGATAGCCAATGGCCCATACATGCCAGTGCAAGCCATTGAAGTTACAGGGTGGCCATCTTGCTACTCCCACCTCACGAGCAGACTACTGTATCAACTATACGCTATACGTACAAATGAGACATATACAGCTCGGAGGCAGTTAGTATAATGCCGGAGGCTGGGTGGGCGGTTTGTGCCGGGGTGCTCACTATTTTTTAACAAGTTAAAAAAATTATAATAAATAAATGAAAATTATGCTTAATAAATGTAAAATAGCATAAATGATGCTGTATCTACTCAGTCCTGTCTCAAATGTTCTCCGGTGTGGATCTTGTAAATTTATCGGATGGTATGGCGAGAAACATTTCTTGGGAGGAGCAATATGGCCGCCTCACCACCTCAAAAGTCTTGGCCTATTGGCTAGCCAGTCATATACATATAGATTAGTGATTTTGTGGTTATGGAGTGATTCAGCCCCCAACAGTTGGCTAACGAGAAATAAACTTACAGAGTTGCAGGATGAAAAACTAAGATGGCAGCCTGCAATGTTTTTAAATTTCCGCTTTGATTGATTGATTGATTGATTGATTGATTGATTGATTGATTTTGTGTAGAATCCTAATAACATCTGAAAACATCTGCGTTCATTTTGTTGAACACGTGATTGACGATTTTCTGAAGGATGTCACTGACTAAACCAGGAAGTGAATTGCGAATCAATTTGTTTCTGCATTGACAATTTCTTGTTTTCATGTGAAGGATAGAATTTGTTTTTTTGCGATTCATCTATTAATTGGAAAAGCAAAGAAATGACAGATGAAGTGACTGTTAGTTGCATGATGAGTTCCGTTTATCACCAGCACCACACGACAAATTTCTGCTCGCAAGTCAAAGCAAAGAAGGCGAAACGAAAAGCATGACGAGCAAATGAAGAGAATGACAGACGGCAATTTGACGGAGACTTTGCAAATAGTCGAGCGCTCGGCCAGCCAGCGGCAGGCAGGAAGTCGGTCGGCTCGGCAGCGGCGGGCGTCTCGTCTCTTCTCAGCTTGTCGTTCCTTCCTTTGTTCGGACGCTTCCTGCCTTTCTTTGCGCCGGCCGGCGGAGGGAGCAGCTGGAAGCGACGTGAAAAACAACAACAACAATGTCGATCGGCCGATGAATGCAGAAGGCCCCCTGTTACCGTGGCAACACTTTGTTGATGCCTGCTGACTGAGCCACAAACAAGCAAGGAATATGGACTGCATATTTTTACCACAGCAACTTACCAACGTGGCCAAAGTTTGGACACAAATAAATAAAATAAATATACATATATCTTTCCACTTTAAAATACTGTATATCAAGAATGATACATATCAAGTGTTTTTTTTTTTTATTGAAGAGAAACGTCTTTGAAGGAAATGCTGCAAATATAATACTGACGAATTCATTAACGGATGTAAAATAAAGTTATTGCATCATAACCTGTTGAAGTGAGCGGGCCATATTGAATCGTGAAACAAATTAAATTAATGCAATTTAAAATCAGACATGCACCGCATATTTTGCGATATCGTCTTTTATTGTTGAGAATGATGCACACCTCATATGGATTGTAATGATTGATGGAAACGCTTCTTAAAATGTGCTTATTTTGAGTTTATTGAGGGACAGTGTGCAGTAACATTAAAAAAGATGGCTGCTCCAGATTTAGCACAATGCTAGTTTGCAACTGTAGTCCCCATAAAAGTACAGAGCAAGTCAAAATTACATATAAACAACATATGAAGTACCAGATACATATTATACATATAAAATTACCAGTCTTATAAAAGTTTTTTTTTTTTTAATTGACACAATTTCAAACAAAACTTCAAATGACAAAATCAATGTCAAAAACAATAATCAACAACAATCAATTAACAAAATCATGGCGTCAACTCAACATTCAAACAAACTTTCAAGTCTTGCTCATCTTGAGCTTGGATTGTAATGGCGGCGCCGAAGACGTCAGGCGGGGCGGGGCGCCTCTTTCTCCTCCTCCTCCTTCTTCTCCTCCTCCTCCTCCTCCTCCTCTAGCCGCCTCAGCTCCTCCTCGCGAGCCGGGTGACATCAGCCGGGCGGGCGGGCGTACGGCCGGTGGGCCACTCACTCCCTTCCCTCCTTCCCTCCTCCCCTCCTCCATGCCTCCGTCTCCCCCCGCCTCTCTCTCTCGCTCGTCGGCGGAGCCTCTCGCAGAAGCGGGCCGACAGGCGAAGCTCCACAGCGGCGGCGGCTTGGCTTCGCTCGCGGGACGAGACGTGACGTGCTAGCCGGTGAGCTGCCATCTTTTTTTCTTCATCATCATCATCATCTTCTTCATCTTCATCTTGTCGTCGTCATGGGGGCCACGTTTAGCGGATTCATGGAAAGTTTTGCGAGCCCGGGAGCAAAAGTGGCGAAGCTTGACGACTTTTCTTTTCGTCAACGTGGACGCGCTTTGGTGCTCTTTTGACTTGTCGTTCGTGTCGTGGCTACCGAACCGAACCGAGCCGGTTCCGAAGCTCCGACGACGTCGGCGAATGTCGTCCCAACATATAACGATGTGGGGAGGTTAAGGTTAAGCTCTCGGTTGCCATGGAGATTAGGAACGCGGATGCTCTCCGCAGGCTTATTTTGGCTCGTCCGGCCTTGTTCGATCTGTGATTAGCTTGATTGGAGATCGATGTTTTCTCACACCAAAAGAGGACGTGTGTTCGCTTCCAAATGCTTTTTGGGTCCAACGTGTCGTGTGGTGTAGTTTACACGCCAGGCCGACAGGGGGCCGTGTGGAGAATTGGACATTAAATACTCCGTTCGGCAAATTGGCTAAAAATGGGATATGGATTGGAGAAAAACAAACAAAACAAAAAGGCTTACCACATGTTATCTTTGGGCTTGTACATGAAGAAACAATACACAACTTTCAAACACTTTTCAACATTTCACCAACTATCAACAAATTACTTGTAATTGGGTTATTAATATGGCACATGCAGGGTGACTTTCATTTTGTAAATCAAATTTATTTATTAACAAAGTGTTTCTTTCATGTAATAAGTAATTACACATCACTAAATTGAATTTATTTGGCAAGATGCATTCTCAATGCCTTTTAGCAGAAAAAGCAGACATTTTTGTGAAACAATACAAAACAAAACTTTCAGTCAGATTTGGAGCGAAATTCCGTTGCAGTATTCCTCATCTACGCTGGGAAACTTCCGGCTTTCTGGTTTCCATAAACGCAGCAGGGTAGGACAAAGACGTGCGAAGGAATTCAACTCAACTCAACCAATGGGGCACGTAATAACCTTGATTGACAGGCCAGTCAAAGAGCATCGCCACGGTAACAGCAACTCACTAGGATTTTTTTATTCTCCCAATAAGGTGGGGGAAAAAAATGCTTGCCGGAATGTTTTACTACTTACAAAACATTTGTGTCACGAGGACCAATTGTGATTTTGTAACTAACTACAGGCAGAAACTCAAGAGAATGTGATGTCAGACTGACCCTAAAAGCAACATGAGAATTTCCAGGAATTAGGCTGCAATTTTGTTTAGATGAAATCTGGGATTATGGATTGTCCCTGAATACAACGATAGACTAGGATAGAAAACTAGATAGATAGATAGATAGATAGTTTTTTTTTCTTCCAGGGTGCACCTGAAGGAAGCACCAGAGTAAGATCAATTTTTTACAGTAGGTGCCATGTTGTTAGTTGAAAATTGATTTCAGACTTTGGTCAAAGTAAGATCGAAGTTTGAGCTCTAGTCACTGAGATGTTAATAGATGATACTGTGATTTCAGACTGTTCCTGGAAGCAGCATCAGTTGTAGGATAGTCATGCAACTAGTTAGGTATGTACTAGGGGTGTGAATTGCCAAGTATCTAGCGATTCGATCCGTATCACGATTCATAGGTCACGTTTCTTTTGATAAATAAAGTTGAGTTTTGTTGAGTTGATACCGATTAATCTGATTAATTAACGAATCTGTAAATGGATTATTGTGATTTATTTATTTTTATTACTCAAATTTAGAAAACACTAACCAGTAAACTTGTACATGTACACTATAAGATTTGTATCATAATATATTGAACTGAAACTGTATTTAACAAACAGGTTGCAATCTGTTTCATGTTTGAACAGTGTTTAAATAAAATATTAAGGCTTAATGCTCCATGAATATAACATTCTTCCATGCTTAAAGTGTGAACCCTAACCCTAAGTAAGACGTTTTGTTGAATTTCCATCAAAAATGGATGTTTAAAAATCGATTCGGGCGCATATTGAACCGATACAAGAATTGCGCGCTGTAATATTGCGACATATTCCCAAATCGATTTTTCTTAACACCTCTAGTATGTACAGTAATTGTGATTTCAGAATGTCTGTGAAGGCACCACCAACCTAAGACATAATTGTGTTTTTTTTCAGTGGGAATTTACCGTGATTTGAGACTTTTCTGAAGAGTAGGTTGTAGCTAGAGAAATCAGTAAAAAGATTGATAGGTAGAAAACGAAGTGTGATTTCCAACTGTTACTAAAGGTAACATCAGCAGAAGAATGACTATTTTGGAGACGTGACATATACCTAACTGCTTCCATCTCTGAACAGGTATATGGACAGATTAAAGCCATCAAATGAAGTCATAAAGTGAAAATAATCAACAGTTTGTCAAATGTGTTAGCAGCAGCAGAAAGAGGCTAAGGTAGCATTGTTCATGGCGCGCGTCGCCAGTGTGGACGTTTGGGGGAAAGTTGTGCCGATCTCGGGTTGCTTCTTGAATGAGCTGCATTGTTTCCAGTAACACATGTGATCTTAGATAAGCCACATCGGACCCCCATACACCCCCCCTCTGTCCCGCTCCTGGGGGGAGGTCACATCACAGACTGCCTGGTATCAGCCTGCATGCATGTGACTACCTTCCATGCAAATGTTTGTTTGTTCACCTGCTGCCGGATCACACGCCTCCCAGACCCGCGTCAATGCTAACCAGCTAGCCACGTGTGCTCCGTTCACGCTGCCTACAAAAGTAATCAACGCACAAATTGATTTTCAGTTCAGCAAGTTTGATGCTGCCTAACTAGCTAGCTGGCTAACATAGCTAACCAGTGTAGTTGTTTTTAATCACTAAACGATACCAACTAAACAACAATTTCTTCATCAACAATAGCGGGCGTGTTTACAATAACGTGTTATCTGATTGTGTGCAGTCCTGCTATATTGTGGATGTTTTCTTTTTTTTACAGTTGATACCTTAATATAAACTCGATGATCATGGTAAAACATTATTTTGTTTGACATTGTCAATTTGAAAGCAGAAGAGTGAAAACGGGAAGTGGGCCCATTTCAAGCTCGGATTCATTTTTGCTGAAGATAATTGAATGTCAAATCCTCTTCAATCCTGCTTTTTACACCTACCGAACGCCATGGCTATAGATTGATTAGGATGATTATGGATGGATTTTGTGAGTTTAGTTTAGAAAAATGTGATTTGGTTTCTTGTAAACACGAATCAGATCAGTAGTCTTTCACAGTGCTTGTGCAAGAAGATTGTGTGTTTTGCTCGTTCCCAATATATTAAATGTGTTTAATCTATTGTGTTTAAGTGTATTGAAGTATCTGAAAAACAAGTGCCTTAAATGCTATTTTACAGTACTGTAAATACGATTTTTACGTTTGTTTGTTTTATGCTAGAACATACAGAAGGCTTTGATCCAGCTTCTGATCTAAAGAGGTTGCTTAAAGCTATGGTAGTTATTAAAAAAAAACGGCCAGCAGGTGGCAGCAGAGTATAAGAGATCAGCCAGGTTTGTGATTAATAGTGAAACTTAGCTATATTTTAATTCTAATTGCTGCAAAGCGGGAACAGTTACACTTTTTTTTCCTGATGAAAGAAGAGACTCTAATCTTTCTTTTTGACTTAAATGAGAAAATTCGATTTCAGTCGAAATTCGGGTTACATCGCTAGCGTAGGAACGAAACGCTGACGTAACTTGAGGACTCCCTGTATTGAAATAGGATAATCGGTTATCAGCATATTTTTCGGACAGAATCGTCAGACATCAGTGTAAAAAAAATAAAATAAAAATCCTTATCGGTCGGGTTCTGGTCAGATTCATGTCACACACGCACACAAAGAGTGTGTGTAAAAGTGGTGATGTCATGAACAAGATGGAGAGCGGTGACAAAGAGCGTCGTTTTCCCTCGCTTGTGGTGGTCGCGGTCGTCATGGCCGCCGCTTTGGGCTCTTCCTGAATAATTCATGATGTCATTCCACGGACCGACATTCCTCACATTCCTCCCGTCCTGATGCCAGCACTCTTTTCTTTCGTCTCGATCTCTCCATCGCTCTGCTTAGTTTGGAAATAATCACAGCCAACATTCGTCGGGTGTATTTACACCGTTGTTCGAAGGTCCCGTTAGGGCATAAAAACAAACTGCGAGAGCCTCTTTTTGGGGAAGGGCATCTTCCTTCCAGGATCAGGAATCAAAAAGTTTTCTTCTTTTGATATTGTCAGACAGTTAGCTTAGCATTGGCCAAGTACTTGCAGTAGTTCCCTCTCTCTCTCCTGGCTACTTGGCTAAGCAGCCAGAAGCCCCTTTCACAATGCCTGTAAAAGATGGTCTGAAGTCTGAAGCCACAACAAAAACAAAAAACACTTCAAATCATCAATGCTCATTATGTTTGTTTGTTTTTGTTTTTTTGTTGTTGTTTTTTTTTTAACTGGTTTAGCTGCAGCAAATCGCCACCCTCTTAAAATTATTGCCAAAAAGTTTTTGGAGGTTTTTTTTTTTGCAATTTTTTTTGTTGCCTAAATCATCTCCTCATGATGCAAATGGTTCAATTTTTTTTGTGTTTCCTGAAAAATCTGAAGAACTAACTTAGGCGATTATTTTAATAAGAATGCATGGAAATGTGTATTTTTCCGCATGCTAACTAGCTACCTGACAAGCCACTTAAGCTCTTTTCACACCATCTGTAAAAACGACCAACAGTTTAAAAATGACAACAAAACAACTGAAGTTAAAATGGTTATTAGCGCATATGTTCTTTTAAAACCGGTTTAGCTTCAGCATGTTTTTATTTTCCCGCTAGCCTATAAGATGCCTGGCTAACGAGCTAGCTAATTTTTGGCAAAGATGAAATTATTATTCCATTGCATTTTCAAGCTTCTTAGCACGTTTGTCATACATACAGACGAGCAAGCGTTACCCCACTTCTATCCATTTGTACCTTACATTTATTTTCAGTCTGGATTTGGACGCTAGCTAACTAGCGACCTGGCTGAGTAGCTAGCCACTTTAGCTGTTTTAACACAGCCTATAAAATTTATAAAAATCACACAGGTTTTCTTTTTAAACTGTTTTCAATTCAACTGATTAATCAGAGCACCAGCCAGCTGGTTTTTCTTTCATTCAACAGTAGTTTGCGTCTCTTTGCACTTACCTGACAGTTAGGAATGTTAAAAAGTAACTTTTCAGGTAGTTAATCAGTGTTTGATTGTGACTGTAGTTTGACCCCCCAGCAGATGATTTCCATTCTTTCTTAGGAATGCAACAGATTTTCATTTCCATTATGGCTGCAAGCTCTTGTGGCCGCTAAGTCGCTAACTAGCCTGCTGGCTGAGGCTCAACTGCCTGCAGGTGGTTGAAAAACGCTTTGTTTACAGTTAGACTGCACGCTAACGCAAGATAAGAGCGTTTCGCCTCGCACCCGCAGACACGCACCGAGGGAGGATCTACCTTGCAGTGGTCTCAGACGGTCATCACAAAGGCATTTCCTCCTCAGCCGCTTCACTTCCTGCTTCCCGGCAAGAGGCCCAACGTGGACCAGACCAAAGGCCTAATCCAGATCGCCCCCCCACCCCACCGGCGGATGTTTCTGTTATTGTGGGGGTGTGGCACTTTTATCACTGCGGGCGGGGTGAAGGACGGGGTACAGTGATGGGAAAAAATGACAAGATTGTATATATTTACATTTTTTGAGCATGACTGCAAAAAATGTGTGAGATGTTCAGACACACGTGAGCAATCATTCAAATGACTGCGACCTCTTGCCAGTTATTTATGATAAACTGCACCTTGCACAATAGAAATCAACAAAATGACAACAAACAAGTTACACAGAGACAAAAAAATGACAATCCGGTTTATTTTAAAATCTGACATTTTTGCTGATTGTCATCTCATAAAAGTGCGAGTGCCTAGATGTGGGTCAGTGGAACGCAGCAGCAAACATGGTCATTTATTATTTATCGTTCATCATTTCACATTCATAAACGCGTCTGTGCTCCGACGTCAACACAAAACGCCCACTGAGCTGCATTTGGTCCATTCGGGCCGTTTGTGTAGCTGTCATAAAGCTCCATTTTCAAATGGAAGGCATGCCGTCGCCATGGCAACTGCAGCTGAGGCTCACATGTAAACATCAAAGCGGAATTCCCGCAGTGTGTGTGCGTGTCCTTCACTGGTACTGACCCAATAATAAGAACAGTAACGCCTCCTTCGAACGATCTCACCGAGCTGGTCCTGGGTGGTCCCGCAGTAGAGACCACCCAGGACGGCGCACAATGGAGGGGGCATCTAAAAGCAAAAATGCAAATAATTCCTGCACAAGATGTATAGTGAGCTTCTCCCCGACCGAGCTTCTTGTCATGTTCTTTTGTTGTCAGAGTGTAACATGTGGTATCCATTAAGGGCGTCTTCACTCCCAAATACTTGAACCCTGACGGACGGGATTTCCCCTTCCTCTAACGTCCCTCGATGGCCTGCACTCATATTACACTTGACTTGAGGCTTTTACATGGGCCGTAACGTTTCATATCAAGTCAGCTTTATTTGTATATCCCTTCATCACTAAAGAGTCTCAAAGGCCCACACAGGCCCACAGCTGACAAAGATCGGCGACATGGTCTAAGTCAAACAAATCCTTGAGAAGGGATGACAGACCTTCTACTTATCACACAGTGCATGATGAGCCTAAGAGACCTTTTAATGGGGTACAGGTAGAAAAAGGTTCCAGCACATCACGCCTGCCAAATCCCCCACAGAAGTGGCCCATCTCAGAATTGACCCCAGAAGGTCGGAGCAGAATCCATGGCTGGCAATTTACAGATGAGATGTGGTTTTGTTAACTCAATACGAGAGTGGAAACAAACGTCTTAAATCGCGACTTTAGCACATCTCCGCCGGCAAATGCTTTAATATCCACTGGTGGGGCTTTCCAAAGGATCGGAGGCTGAATGCAGGGACCTCTTCTGAGCTCTCGAAGTCACCAAGACCAGCATGTCGTGAGCGTTGATTTCAGGAAAAACCCCTACGGTAGAGATAGGAAGGTGTTCAGCCTTCTAAGATTTTAAAAGTAAAGAGCAATTTTTTAATAACTAGCCTAGCTGCAGACTTTAGATTGACTTTATAATAGGCAAGGTGATGTCCAACCATGGTCTCTGCGTCACGTTACTAAGTGAAACCATTTCGAAAGCACGCCGATCAAAAATTTCAATAAATAATGAATGTCATAACTGATTACATGAAATCTCTCTCAGCGATGACGTGAGGACGACGCTGCTGACTTTGACACTCTGCCACCGGCGAATCGGCTGCAGTCATGGCCGCTCATCGGATCCGAGCCACGGCCAATAGCAACGCTTCGCTGCCTCGCTGCAGGTCCGAGGGGACGCTGATTGACCTCAGTGAGAGCGTATCCGAGTCCAGCCTCGTTGATGTCAAAGGTACGCTTGTGACCGCGCTAGCTTGTCGCACCTAACGTACCTGCCTAACGTAAGCGGGGGGGTGATTACGGTTAATTAAAGTCCATTCGCATGAGGCAGGACAGGGTTTAGGCTTTACCTCAGGTTTAGGTTTGGGTCTTAGTGGTGAGGGCTTTGGTTTAGGGCAGGGGTGCCCAAGTTGGGTCCTCGAGAGCCCCTTTCCAGAGGGTTTTCCATGTTTCTCTCCACCAACGCACCTGATTCTTGATCAAGATCGTTAACAGGCTTCTGCAAAGCTTGCTGATGAGCTGATCATTAGATTCAGCTGCGTTGAAGGAGAGAGGCATGGAAAACAGGCTGGATAGGGGCTCTCGAGGACTGGACTTGGGCACCACTGGTTTCGGGTTACAGTCATTACAGTTCTGCAGCATTTAGTCCAACCTGACACGTGGCTGATCTTTTGTTTCCAGTGCCTTCTCCCAGTGCCTTACGCTTGGACTCCACCGCCTCCTTCGGCACGGCTCGAGAGGTCGTGGCCATCAAGGACTACTGCCCATCCAGCTTCACCACGCTCAAGTTCTCCAAAGGCGACCGACTCTACGTTCTGGACACATCGGGCGGCGAGTGGTGGTACGCCCACAACAACACAGAGATGGGCTACATTCCGGCCGCCTACGTCCAGCCCGTCAGCTTCAGAGACTCGTCCTTCAGTGACAGCGGCATGATTCACACCGCGGGGGACAGCAGGGAGGAGACGGCTTCGGAAATGGACCTTCTCGGGGAGTGGGCCGGTGTCATTCTGAAACCCTCCACCACTTTCCACAATGGAAATCCTTTCACAACCACACATACCTCAACCAACCCGTTCCTTCACAGTGGTCCTCAGGGCCCACTGGACCAGAACAGCAACGAGAAGTCAGCTGACCTTCTTCTCTTTGACACTCCATCCGTGTCAGAATCTGTCACCAGCACCATGGACTTTAACGGTTTCGGCGAGAGTGTTTTTAACCCTCTCTGTAACACGACAGGGACTGGTCTTCGAAGGGACAACCCCTTTTTCCGAAGCAAGCGCTCCTACAGTCTGTCTGACATGTCCATCCTGCAGGCTCAGTCGGACAACCCTCCAATGTCCAGCGGTTTCTTCAGCAGCCTTAAAGCCCCGGCACCGGAGCAGTTCCAGAGCAGGGAGGCTTTCCGGACAGCGTGGCTTACCCACCGTAAACTGGCCAGGTCCTGCCACGACTTGGACTCTCTGGGCCAAAACCCAGGCTGGGGTCAGACGCAACCGGTGGAGACCAACATCGTCTGCCGGCTGGACAGCTCAGGAGGCGCCGTCCAGCTCCCGGACACCAACATCAGCGTTCACATCCCCGAGGGACACGTCGCAGAGGGCG
This sequence comes from Festucalex cinctus, assembly GCF_051991245.1. Classification (NCBI taxonomy): domain Eukaryota; kingdom Metazoa; phylum Chordata; class Actinopteri; order Syngnathiformes; family Syngnathidae; genus Festucalex; species Festucalex cinctus. Next base: position 15,143,211 of record NC_135421.1, read on the forward strand.
ACACCCAGCAGATCTCCATCAAAGCGCTCTTAGATCCGCCTCTGGAACTGAACAACGACCGGTGCACCACCTCTGGCCCGGTCGTGGAGCTCAAGCTCAGCAACATGGAGACCAAAAGCAGCATTAAACTGGAGATGAAAGTATCGGTATTGGTCAAAGAGGAAAACCGGGAGACCACGCGGATCCTGTGTGTCAGAAGCGACTGTAAAGAGGGGCCGTACACGCCCATCTCGCAGACTTACCTGTACGGCGACACGGTTCAGGTGTCCCTGGACAACCTGGAACCATGCATGTACATTTGCGTGGTGGCGCAGTCCCAGTCCACGTCGTCAGAGTCCACCGTGTGGGATCACGTGGTCAAGAAGATCACGCTCGGGGTGTACGGACCCAAACACATTCACCCCTCGTTCAAAACGGTCATAGCCATGTTCGGTCACGATTGCGCCCCCAAGTCGTTGTTGGTGAGCGACGTGGGTAAGCAGGTGCAGTCTTCGCCGCCTGTGGCGCTACAGCTGTGGGGAAAACATCAGTTTGTCCTGTCCAGACCCCAGGACCTCCGCGTGGGGATGTACTCCAACATGGCCAACTACGAGGTGAAGGCCAGTGAGCAGGCCAAAGTGGTTCGGGGTTTCCAGATCAAACTGGGCAAAGTGAGCCGGCTTGTCTACCTGATCAGTTCTCGCAGCGGTGCGGATGTGTCCGACTTCACCCTGAGAATCCAGGTCAAAGACGACCAGGATGTGATCCTGGCCCAGTTTTGCGTTCAGACGCCCACGCCGCCGCCCAAGACGGGTCCCAAGACGTCCATGCAACGCCGCTTCCTGAAGAAGAAGGAAGTGGGCAAGATCATACTGTCTCCGCTTGCCGTCGCTACCAAGTACCCGGTGTTCCACGAGCGCCGGATCACCAACCTCAAGTTTGGGAAACTGATCAAGACGGTCATCCGGCAGACCAAGAACAGCTACCTGTTGGAGTACAAGAAAGGAGACTTTGTGGCGCTTCTGAGTGAGGAGAAGGTCAAGTTGAAGGGCCAGTTGTGGACCAAAGAATGGTACGTTGGGTACTACCAGGGCCGGGTGGGACTGGTCCACACCAAAAACGTGTTGGTGATGGGGAAAGTCAAGCCCATTTACTTCAGCGGGCCGGAGCTCACCACGTCCTCGCTACTGGAGCAGGTCCTACGGCCCTGCAAGTTCCTCACGTACATCTACGCTTCGGTCCGCACCATCCTGATGGAGAACATCGGCGACTGGCGGGCCTTCGCCGACGCCCTCGGCTACCGAGACCTGCCCGTCACGCACTTCTGCCGGGCCGAGCTGGACAGCGAGCCCGAGAGGGTGGCCTGCGTTCTGGAGAAGCTGAAAGAAGACTGCAACAACGCCGACAGCAAAGAGCGAAAGTCCTTCCAGAAGGAGCTGCTCACGGTCAGTCCGTCGGTCGCTGTCTGGGAAAAAGTTCACACCAAATCGCTCACTATTTACAGTGCTTGATCAAATATGCATTAAGCAGAGTTAGGATAAAAACTGTCAGAGTACATGTCTCTGAGTGTTGGGGTGGATGTTTGGTGTAACCTGGATGGCACTACCTTGGTTGCGAAATTGACCACACCCTCATTTCCGGTCAGGAGAAACTTTCCAATTTTCCAGCACGCTGTCGATATTTTAAACCTGCCACAATATCATCGTCCTCGTGTTCTTGATATTTAAATGCTACACATCTGTTAAAAAAAAAAGTCAGTCTCTGATCTCCATTTGTGCAGTTCTAGCACCCTCTGGTGGCTAGTTTTTTTGTGCAGTTTAATTTTCATTAGGGATGTTTTGGCCCTTCTATGTTTAAAATCTACACTAATTGTCAGATGAAGGGTCACGTAATATGCGTGTGAAGCAAGTCAATATTTGGAGGAACTCAATATGTGCATTAGCAAGTTATTAAAGATTGTAGGTTGTTTATATGCATTGCCGTTATGTACAAAAGCGCAATATTGTTTTGTTTTGGGGTTTTTTAAGTATGGGCTTTTTTTTTTTTTTTTTAACAATATTGTGACTTTTTTAAATATTGCCAATATCCCCACAACATCATGAGAATTATCGTATCGTGATATTTGGATATCGTTACATTTTAATAGCAATACATCCTGTCGTAGTTGTTGTTGTTCTTGTTGTTTATGTTGTTGTTGTTGTTGTTGTGGCGGTGTGGCTCAGTGGTAGAGTGGTGGTCTCCCAATCCTGAGAGTATGGGTTCGATCCAAGGCCAGTGTAACTATGTCAAAGTATCCTTGAGCAACATACTGAACCCCCACGTTGCTTATGATGCCATGATGTCATCGGTAGTCAGAAACGCTTGGAGGGCGCTGGAAGGAGGAAAAAAGCTACATAAATCAAGTACCTTTTATCAGAATGAGTCATCAGTCAATTATTAGTTACTCACTAGTCTACTCTGAGACAGTCTCTACTTGTACTTGTAGTTGGTCATCTACTTCATGTGTGATTGGAATATCGGGACCATCTTGTCTCTCGTCTAGTATGCGTTAGTCACGTTTTGTCTTGTATAAGTTCATTTTTTGCCTCATTTGATGCAGTCTTGTTGCAAGAAGACGTTTATTGATTCACTCAGTGATGTATCGCGCGCATTTGTGTCGCTGCGCCGTCATTTATGGTCACGCTGTGAAAATGCCGTTCAAGGTGCGCACTCAAGCGAAAGCAGCCATGAGACATGAAGGTGTTGCGTCGCCTTTGAAGGCGAGCAGCTTTTGCAGATGTGGAACAAACGCGTTGCCAGCTAGTGCCAACTGTAATGACACATTTTTTTATAGAGCCAGTGAAAAGAAGAAAGTAGAATGTGGTGAGTGTTTGGAGAGGGACGCCGCTGTTGGTGCAGCAGCAGCAGCTTGTGTTTCTCTTGGAACCGAGCGGACACAGCGGGTCCGTCCGTCTGTCCGTCCGACCGTGTCCACATGGCGGGAGTGTGCCTCTCTGATTGGCTCCTGTCCACACTGGAGTCTATTTTTAGAAGAACGCACCACATTGGTTACCGGCTTCCCATTCAGCCGCAACAACTTAGTTAACACTTCAATATTGGTTGTTAGCCACAACTAGCTTCAGCTAGTCTAGTTACTTCTGAACCAACTAGTCAAGTGTGAGTCAATGAGTTTGTTGCGAGACTGCAAAGATCCGTCAAATACCGGTCCAGAAAGATTTGCTTGAGCCTCAAGTGCAGATTTAAAAAAAATAAATAAATAAAAAACCTCGATTACCTGCCAGTTGAGTTGAAGAACCTCAAATTTTTCAAATGGATTCACGTATGTACGCATAAACGCAAAAGAAGAAATATTCATTCATGAAAATATTACATATCGTGCCAAAGATGTTTTCTGGTAGGGCTGTAAAATGTAAATCTTAATCACGATTCATTTGCTGATAATTGCAATCACGATTAGGACAATCATTTGTTTTTTGGTACAAAACAAAATGTTTAAACGTGTAAAAAAAAATATGAAGACAAAACTATTTTTTTTTAAACACGAGAATTATTTAAGTTCCTTTTGGACCAAACAAGATTGACTAAATTAGTCATTTTCAAATATATATATATATATATATATATATATATATATATATATATATATATATATATATATATATATAAAAGGTGCAAATATTTACATTTAAGGGGATACTTGACAATTTTCAGCAGTGAAAAGTGAATATTTTTGTCCAGAATGAATTTGATAACTTCATTATTTTTCATGTACAATGAATACCTTTCAAAAGTCATTTTTCTACTTGCTGTCGACTGATGACCACCTGTACTGAAGAAGTAACGACCAATCATGGCTCACCTGTTTTTATGGGTTTGGTCAGTGAACTAAGCCATGATTGGTTGTTACCGACTTCCACAGCACAAGTGGTGTCATCATCAGTCAACAGCAAGTAGAGAAATTACTTTTGAAAGGTATTTGAACCGTCACTTGCCTTGGGTGCCGGTTGGCGTGGGTTCGCTTCCCCACCTGGGAGAGGATGTCTGTTTGTGTGAGTGAGTGATAGAGTGAGTGAAAAAAAAAAAACCTTTGAAAGGTATTCATTGTACATGAAAAATAATGAAGTTACCACATTCATTATAGACAAAATATTATTTTTTTACTGCTGAAAACGGCTCAATGAGTCAATTGTCCCTTTAAAAAGCCCAAATAATCTTTTATTTTTACAATTATGCCAAATTTTTAATTGTGGAGTTTAATAATTGAAAATTGTAATTGAATATGGCTTAATTGCACAGCCCTATTTTTCATTTTGGAATCCATGATTGACATTTGCATTCGTCTGGGAGGGCAACGAGGATTTGAGATGCTTTGACTTGCGAGTGTTTTCACGGCACAAATGCAACTCGTATCTCAAGGCCGGCCCATCAGAATTGTTGCTGTGTCCGAGAATTCCAAGGCTGCGGCCTGATTGACCTTCCACGTCGATCCCATAAGACCGTCGCCGATTTCAAGTCTGCTGAGACCACTCGCTCTCATTTGGCTCTCGTTTGTCCCGCATTTCCTCATTTTACAAGCATTTCCTAGATTGACCCCCCTCGCCTCTGGCTTCTCTACGGGCGGGGGGGGGGGATGCGCCAGTCGTTTCAGTCCATCAGACGGAAGTGTCAGAGTTCACACACACCAGAAACGAGACAGAGGAATGAGGTCGGATTGTCTCTGATGGGAAAATTACCACGACGATGAGAAGAATCAAGCGGAGATGAAGGAAGCAATCAGACGAGAGAGATGAAGTTCTCTCCAAATACGACGTCGACGGCTCATGATGGAAGCAGAAACTGTTTTTTGTTTTTTTTCTGGACTCCAAGTGGATTGTATTCAAGGAGATCTCAGCGCTGGCAAATGTGCAGGTGAAGACGGACCACCTTCACCTTTCTGATCGATCAATCGTGTTCGTATGCCCGCATCTCGTTCGCAAGGGGGCCCACAAAACAAACAAAAATCCAGACCAACTCTAAAAACAAAACGTTTTTCAAATAATAACAATTTGAAAAATATCACATTCATGTGGTAAGGATTGTTGGAATTGTGAAGAGTAGGGATAGAACTGATCATTGGTCTGGCCGATTACGAGTATTTTGACGAATGGCGATATCGGCCTTTTTTCAAAATCTGATGGTAAAAGGTCAATCTCAAAACATTTTCATCTCAGGGAACCATTTATTTCAATTTTCAGTCAACTTGACTTCTTTAAAGGGATGCTTTACTTATTTAGCCATTTTTGGCAGTCGAACATGAATATTTTGCCTACAATAAATTTGATATTTTCATTATTTTTCACGTACAATTAGTACCTTTCAAAACACATTTTGCAACTTGCTGTCGACTGAAAATTACATCACAAGGGCTCAGGTAACCAATCACAGCTTACCTGTTTTCTCGGTTTGGTCATGTGACATTCACAAGCTGAGCTGTGATTGATAACGTGAGGAGCCCTTGTGATGTCATTTTCAGTCGACAGCAAGTTGCTAAATGTGTCATGAAATGTACTAATTGTACGTGAAAAATAATGAAAGTATCAAATAAATTATTGACAAAATATTCACTTTTTATTGTTCTAATGGGCTAAATAAGTGAAGTATCTCTTTAAGTTTCCATTTAACTTTTTAAGACGTACTGATAATCTTGGGAGCTCCCTGAATTTTTTTTTTTTTAGAAATTGAAAATGAAGTACATTGTCTGAGATTAACAAAAAAACTTATACATTTGGAAATGTCTGAAAATTTGTTCAATAAGCATTATTAATGCTTAAGACATTACGACAAAGATTGGCATTTGTATTTTTAAAAATTTGATGCAATATTAACCCGCGTTTTTTTTTTTTTTTTTTTACTGAAAATTAATATCAGCTCCAAATATTGGTTATCCTTGACTATTAATAATTGGTATCAGCCCTGAAAATAAAACAACAAATCAGTCTATCTCTAGTGAAGAGAAAAGATTTGAGGTGTAAATCCAGAACAGAACAATGTGAAAAAGGGAAAGTCGATGAAAAAAAGAAAAGTACTCAAGGTTGATCCCTGAGGGACACCTCCGAACTAAGTCACACATAGGAACAAGTCTTTGAGAGAAACACTTGATTTCCTTTGACGTCGATACGAACCAAAGACCGAACGACCGACGGACATTTTGCTTTTGTCGTCCTCCCTCAATGTGGTCAACTTCCCGCCTCTTGACGCGTCCAACTTCCTGTTGCAGGCCCTGCTCAAGCTGGACTGCCAGGGCCTGGTCGCCCGTCTGGTGATGGACTTTGTGCTCCTGACCACGGCGGTGGAGGTGGCGGGACGCTGGCGGGAGTTGGCCGAGCGCCTGGCCAAGGTTTCCCGCCAGCAGATGGACGCCTACGAGGCGCCGCACCGCGACAAGAACGGCCTCGTCGATGGCGAGGTGAGGTGGAATCTGTTACTGTCTCGCAATTCGATTTGATTCCGATTTTTGGGTCTGCTATTCGATTCAGAATCAATTTTTGATTCTGAATGATTTTTGATTCAAAATGATTTCTGCTTCAGTTTTATAGATGAGCAAAGAATCGTCATGATCGACTCCAGCCTGACTCTCTAATGCTAATTAGCGCGCTACTGGCGGCACTTTTATCCCTCAAAAGAACGGCGATTCATACAAAAACACTTAAGGAATGTTTACAGAGAAGCTTCTTAACGACTCACCGGCACATGAAAAAAAAAAAATCTACTTTTATTGGCATAACTTGACCGTGACTTTTTCCTTCTACTCAAATGTGGCTACAACTTAACAGTGTATCAGAACGCACGGGACCACACTGTACCCAAGTGGTCAAATCGGGAACAACATGAACACTGTTCACAAACAGGGGCAAGACACTATCAATTAAATGAAATAAAGTCAATTTAGTACATTTAAAATCGATTCTGAATTGTAGTAAATTAGAATTGTGATTCTTTATGAGAATCGTTTTGTGCACACCCCTAATATATATATATATATATATATATATAAATGTATATAATGGGGTGTCAACATTGTTGCATTAATTTTGAGTTCATTTCAAGTTCGTTAACGCCACAATTTTATTTTAAACGCAAGTTGTATTTTACAATTTTAAAAAAATGTGCAGAATTTTTATGTTAAAGATTAAAATTTGAAAAGAAAAAAAATGCACTGAGCTGTCACCAACATCTTACTATCTAGTGGCAGAAAAATGACCAGCACAAATCTATCTCACTCTGTTTTTGTTTTGTTTTTTTACAGTACAGTACATTTTTTTTATTTAACTCAATTTTATTGATTATTATGACATTACTTTGTATCAATGACTAAAAGATGCAGCCACAATAGTTTTATATTTTCCCCCACATTTATGTTAACAAGAGTATGAAAACATGAAAAGAAATATTTTATTTTACATTTAGAACTGATATAAAATTTGCGATTGTGAGGTAACTATTGAAGTTGTACGATTAATTATGATTAAAAATTTTAATTGCCTGACACCCCTAATATATAGTTTTGGTTTTTTAACACCTTGTTTCCAAACAGTGCCTGTAACACGGCATTAAGTTGGGGAAAAAAATTGAAAAATCAGAACAATCTTGCGTTTTTTGCAATGAAAACTTGTCTTTGACACCAAAAACATGGAGTGCGTGAAAAAAGTGGCATCTTATAATCGGGAAAAATATGTTTTGTGTGTGTTGTCGTGATGTGTGCCGATGATGTTGCCGATGTGGGCGTCGGCGCTTCAGGCCATGTGGAAGCCGGCGTACGACTTCCTGGTGACGTGGGCGGCGCAGATGGGCGACAGCTACCGGGACGTGATCCAGGACCTGCACGTGGGCCTGGACCGCATGAAGAGTCCCATCACCAAACGCTGGAAGCACCTGAGCGGGACGCTGCTTCTGGTCCACTGCCTGGACGCCCTCCGTAGCTCCGCCTTCAGCCCCGCCTCCGACGACTTGGCCATCTGACGTCCGCTCGCTCACTTCCTATTTATTTGCACCTGCTGCTTGTGATCACACTCGTCTCGTTTATTTTGCTGGAACGCGAGTGAGCTTTGCGGCGCACGCGGACCTCCTGTTTCTCACATTCTTGCTTGTTTTGGAGCTTGATGTCGTCTTTTGGCTTCCGATGCCATTCTGTCCATTCGATCGTCCGTTTGGCTTCTATTCGGATGGGACTGGCTCACTTGGTTGCGATTCAGTTTCTGGTGCCATTGGGTCCAATTCTGCTGTGATCAGGATGTTAGCGTGTCACTTTACGCTCCAATTCAGCTGTGATCGGGTCGGTTCTGATGCGATTGTCTCCATTTTTGGTGCCATTGGCGTGAATTTTTTTTGTCGAGTTTTGTTGGAATCTGATTGGGTCGTTTGTTATTGGATCCGGTTCTGGTTGGGAGTGTGACGAATTGTGATACTTTGTCGCCCGATAGATTATCGATAGCCTACGCAAGTATCGTGATATTTGTGGTTATACAGCCAACTAGACCATTGGTCATGACTTAATGAGCAATTACTTGGCAGACCACTAGGGGGAGTGCCTCATAAGAGTGATGAGGAAATGGACGCAAGTCTTCGGGTGAAAAAGATTCATCAGCTAACTTGTGTTTATCTGTTTAGCAACTGACTCAAGTTTTACATACGTTTCTATGAAAAGTGCGTATTATATCTTAAATTTTAACGTTTATTTTTTTACGTTTCGTCTTGTTGAAGCATACAATTTCTGAGAAATATTAATATTGATTTCATTGGATTTAATATTGAAGTCATTTTATTTATTTACTTTTGCAATGTTACACAAAAAATTGTGTCACCGTTTATAAAATGAAACAATTGACCATGTGACATGTTGCATGACAATAATGTTTAAGAAAGATACAAATTTGTTGACAGAAATTTGTCTCTGTTAAGAAGACATTTGTATTTGTTTAAAAAAAATACACTAAAGTACTAAGTATGAAGAAGACACCAATTTGAATATTGTGTTTCAGTGATGGTACAAAACATCCGTTTACAGGACTGTCTCAGAAAATTAAAATATTGTGATAAAGTCCTTTATTTTCTGTAATGCAATTTAAAAAAAAAAATGTCATTCATTCTGGATTCATTACAAATCAACTTAAATATTGCAAGTCTTTTAGTATTTTAATATTGCCAATTATGGCTTACAGTTTAAACAAAACTCAAATATCTCAAAATATTAGAATATCATGAAAAAGTATACTAGTAGGCTATTCAACTAATCACTTTTCTGAGGCAGGCCTATATGTTTTGAGTAGTTTTATTGTCGATTATCATGGATTTATGACCTGACCAATATATCAATAATGGTGGTATCATGAATTAATCGTTATGGTGAGCCTTGTATCGCATATCATATCGTAGGAGGTTCCCACCTGTAGTTCAGGTGCGGTCAAACATTCAGAACGGGCCCATCAAGGGGACACACTGTTTTTAGTGCTTTTGTTTTCTGTTTTGCAGTTTTTGGTCGGATCTGGTCAGTTGTGATGTGAGTGGGGGGGGGGGGGGGGCGTTCTTGTTGCTAGGGTTTTGTTCTGATGTGATCCAATCTGCATCAAGTGCAGTCGGGTTGGAGTCTGACATGATCTGGATTCTGATTTAAAAAAAAAAAAAAAAAAAGCTCGGAACCAACCACTCATGGGAGACACGTCCTGTTTTGGATCTTGTTTTTGTGCCACGCTTGCAGTTTTGGCTTCTGATGCTGTTTGGATTGTGATGTGAATTGGGTCGGCTTCTGTAGCGTCCGGTCTGGTTCTGGTGCAAGGGACTCGCTGCCTGATTTGCTCGGATGATCTGTCAGTTTCTGACTTTAAACAAAGGCAAGAGTGACCCCCAGTGGCCCGGATGTGCGTCGTCACGGCAACAAGACGCAAGCCAAAGCTCCAAAACAAACAAACGACCTTTTTTCACACTTTTGTGGGTGCCGTTGCTCGCCTTCTGGTGGATGTAGAGCGCAGTTGGAGGCGTGCTTCAACGTCGGGTGGACCTAAACGTTTGACTCCGCCCACACGGGATATTTCAACCTCGAAGCGCCTTCTTTCTTTCTTTGTTAAACCTAACCCTAAAACTACTACCACAAAACGATTACAGTATGTTTTGAACACTTTATTAAGCAACGAAAATTAAACTAAACTAAAAACTGACCGAAACCCAAATACTAACCACAACCGTCCAGGGATGCGCTCTCTGCTGGGGACATGTAGTACTGCACTTCCGCCTCTTCCTCAAACCGATTCGTTAGTTCCGCCCCCCGGCTGACTGACGGTGAGTGTTCGTCGTCATTTTCCATGCTCTATAATGTTTTATTAAAAAATAACTTTACGTCATAAGAAGGCGCATCATTACATCTGCAAATAATGTTGGGGGAAAAAAATATTTCAACCATTTTGAAAAATCCGTGTGGGCGGGCGGAGTCAAACGTTGAAGTCCACCCGACGTGGAGGCACGCCTCCAACTGCGTGGATTCACTTTCTGTGTTTCACACTTCCGGTTTTCAACGCCTGCCAAAAAGGGGCGTGTGCGTGGTCATGTGACATCACCGCCCCCATCGCTGCTCATCACAAATAAAGTGTCAATATTTGCACACGTTTGTCTTTTGCTCGTGGGTGTGTTTGTGTACAAGAGGTATTTTTGTGCTCAAGTGTTTTGTGTATGAAAAAACACGGAGTGAATTTCGCGTTTGTTGAACTCACTGACGTTAGTAGTGGCAAAATATGTTTTTGTTTTTATTTATTTTTTATTTATTTATTTTTTTTGTCCAACACAAGCGCGCACGCACGCGCAAGAGAGATTTTTTTTTTTTCGTCTAGAGGTTTCGTTTCCCCTTATGTGGAATTTGTTGCTTTGGCTCCGGCAGGTGGCGACAAACATTGGCATTTGTTCAAGAAAAACAAATATTGTTTCTCTTTTTTTTCTTTTTTTGTATATTATTTAAACCAAATTGTGTGGTTCTTTAATTTTCTGGAATACAATAGCAAGTTTACAAAATTAAATATGAATATATTTTTTAATTGCGGAAAAAAAAGTTGTATTTGTCTGGGAGGTAAGCTGTAACAGCACCATCGGAAAAAGATACCAAAAAAAAAAAAAAAACCCTGCTCGATTTTTCCAAGGCAGTTGTACTAGTTCAAACAAAACTTCATATAAAGTGGATTTTCAAGTTAAGATACACTGCAGCGGCTCCCCATTGTTGACAGACGTGATGATGTCATCTCGACCGGGTACATCTCATGGAGATTGCAGCATTCAAAACAATTCTTTGGTTTTATATTCAATCACAGGATGTCATAATACATGATGTAGATGTGTTTGATTTTACATTTGCCATGTTTTCATTTGCAGTTTGTTGGTTTATGGTCCATGAAAAGTGTCCTACGGAGGAGGTTTCACTTGTACATGTATCCAACAGGGTTATTAAAGTTTTGGAATTTTCATTTTAGTTCATTTTTATTTCATTTTGAGATTTGTTTTTTTTTTTGTCTTTAATTCAGTTAGTAGTTTTAGTTTTTTTAATGGGAACAGTTGTGTGCAATATTTCAAAAATACAGCATTGGAGCGACTTCATCTGAAATTGCTTTTCTATTGGCTGCTGCTAGATGACATCACCTCTGTGTGACACACTTTCAAACGTCCTTATTCCAGCGGTTCATATCAAAATAAATCGACTTCAAATCACATTTAAAATCATCCCCAAAGGCTCATGCATTAAATTCATTACCAAAGACTAAAACGGACATTTTTGCTATAATTACAGTTACTTTTAATTCGTTTTGTCAACATAAAATGTAGCTAGTTAATTTTCGTTTTTGTAAAAAGCATTTTAATTTTAATTTGATTTTGTTCATGAAATTCCTTTTTGAATGTTAGTTTTTTCGTTAGTTTTCGTGAACTATATATATATTTTTTCCTCTCTTTTTTTAATCACTCATTCACACACAAGCTCACTTCATGTAAGCCACACGGGCACCAAAGGCAAGTGACGGTTCCACTCCTCCACCTGAAGCCACTAAAATCATCTTTAAGTAACGATGCCCTTTAAATGTGACGTAACGTATAAGCCAGATGCTCGCGTTGGCACCTATTTAATTTTTTTTTTTTTTTTAAATGCTTAGAGGTTTTTTTTCCTTTTGTCTTGTTCGACAGCACGCCTCTGTTTTGTGCGCTCAATTTGATTTGGATGTTGACAAGCAAACACCGTGCTTGTTTTTTCTTCTTCTTGTCGTTATTGCGGATGAATGTGATCAAGGCTTGTGCTCGAGCGCCCCCTCGATGTTCCAGTCGCCAACTCGTCCGAGAAAGAGGAAAAAAAAAAAAAAAAAGGTCTACAGCACGTTGGCCTGGCGGGAGCCAGGCCTCAGAATTTGCAGCGTGACGATGCGCTTGACGGCGCGCCGGAACCACGGGTAGAACAAGGCGTAGATCAGCGGGTTGACGCACGAGTTGAAATCGAACAGGTACACGACGTAATGCGCAGACGAGGAGAAGCCGACGTGGCCCACCAGCGAGTAAATGTAAAAGGGACAGAAGCACATGACGAAGACCAGAACGAGAACGCCCAGCGTCCTGGCCGCCTTCAGCTCCGATTTCTTAATGGCTCGGGAATTAGGCTTCGAATGTTTGCCGCAGGTGACGTGAGAGCGCACGGCTCGCGCCTGCGACACGGCCACCACGAACACTCTGGCGTACAGCGTGACGATGACGCTGAGCGGCAGGACGAAAATCACAACCAGGTCGAGGATGCCTCCGGCCATGTCGATATCGATCACGCACTCCCCGTAGCAAGAGCTGCACTTTCCCGGCTCGGCCATCTGATCCCGCAGAAGGACGCAGCTGTAAAGGAAAGACAACAACCAGCAGAGGCACACGCACGCTTGAATTCTTTTCACGGTCACTTGGACGTCGTAGCGCAGCGGGTGGCAGATGGCCACGTAGCGGTCAGCCGAGATGAGCGCCATGTTGCCCACCGACGCGGTGGTGATAACGAAGGACGCCAGTTGGTAGGCGAGGCAGGCCGCGTCGCCCAACGCCCAGCAGCTCGCCCTCATGTAGATCTCGCCGGGCCACATGACCACGCCCACCAGGAAGTCGGAGCTGGCCAGCGACAGCAGCAGCAGGTTGGTGGGCGTGTGCAGCTGCCTGCGCGGCCACAACAGAGCACAAAGAGACTGTCAAGACGCAAAAAAACAAAACAAAGAAAAACATCCACAACAACATCCCGAAGTGAGCGAGCTGCCGAAAAGAACATGTGCCTGAAGTGGGAGATGGCCGTGATGACCAGCAGGTTGAGCGCCACCGTCAGCACGCAGACGACGGGCAGCGCGACGCTCACAAGATGGCGGTCTTCAGATGGCGGCGTCCGGCAGGAGGCGTTGGCCAGCTGCGGGAAGCACAGAGCCGAACGCTCCTCGGTCTCCATGGAGATGGAGATGGAGACGCTCGGGCTCGGGCAGCATTCTGCTGTCCCAAACATCCCAGTTGTCCGCCCTCATTTATGGGCTCTCGTACCTCCCCCAAGGAAATCCCATTGGAGCAAAGTATGATGTCATGATGAGCGACAACCAACAGTTTTTTTTTGTGTTATAGAATTGTTTTGTTTTATTGTGCTATTATCACTGATCTATATGACTGGATAGCCGATAGGCCAAGACTTTTGAGGTCGTGAGGCCGCCATATTGCTCCTCCCAAGAGACGTTAAAAAAAAAAACACATTTAACAGTATTGAAATTGGAGAACATTTGAGACAGTACTTAGTAGATACAGCATGATTTATGGTGGTATTAAACATAAACAAGAGGACTTTAGACATTTTATGACTTGCCTTCAATACATCTATAAATTATATGCTTCATGATGATTAGTACAGGAAGAAACTTGTATATTTTTTTATTACAAAATTCTAACTGTAGTTCAACAAAAGATACCTCTGCCAAATCTACTTAGTGATAAAAGAAAAAGGGGGTCTTTAAAGCAGAACGTACCGTCCACATGTCAATTTGTATTAGTATTATTTTTTTACTTGTTAAAAATAGTGACCACCTCAACACAACCCCCCACCCCGCCTCTGGCCTTATACTAACTTTGATGGGCGAGTTTGACAGATAAAATAAATTCACGAAACAATGCAACACAGTGACCATGAAAAAATTAAATAGAGAAATAAATACATAAATAAATTTACAAATAATCATAGGGAATTTAATTAATTAATTACACAGTTAATAACATTGATTTATTTAATTCCATATTTAATTAATAAACAAAACATTTAATTAATTAATGACACTTTTACTTAATTATTTAATGGTTTATTTATTTATTTATTTATTTATTTAATGTTGGCACTTTTGGTCCTAGTACATGTGTCATCTGTACGTCATCTGTACATCTGTATAGTTCGTCTGTCCGGGAGGTGGGAGTAACAAGATGGCCGCCCTGTGACTTCCACAGCTTGCACTGCCGTGTATGCGCTATCGGCTATCCAGTCATATATTCAGGTAAGTGGCTATTATAATCTAGTTAAATCTTTTATTGTGAAGGTAACCGGAAATTGTGTCATAAACCGATAGGAAGTGGCGCGAGTAACTGACTTACCGTCATTGAGTAGCGCAGTCTTCCAAGGTCAGAGAAGACGTGTGCTTGCGAAAGAAAGACAGATAAAACTGAAGTTAAAATAAGTCATTCACCGAATGATTCATTCGCACCTGGTTGAGAAGTCAACGAGGTTCGTATTAAGAGTCATGTTTATTGTTTCACTAATGTCGCTATATTTCACGTTTGTTTGATTTACTGCATAGCAAAACGTTACCGTTTTCATCCACTAGAGTGAGCTAATGCACCTTGGTAAATCTCGAGCAACGCTATGGCTGAAGATTCTGTTTGATTTACTCAGAATCTGTATTTATGTTTGGTTTGTTTTTGTTTTAACAATGTTATTTGTCTTCAAAGAAGAGATTGTCAAGGCTATCAAACGTAACAAGGCAGTTCATTGATAGTATATATGGTTTAAATAAGAAACATACCGTTTGAGTTATTCATGGCATTTTTGTTTATTTCGTATTGTAGCTCTTACAGTGTGTTCACACAAAAGGAAGGTCAATAAAAGTTGTGAACCATCAGTTGGAGAGACCACCTTGATTTCAGGGTTAGGGTGTCCAGTCACATGAGACCGAGCAAGATCTCAGCTGACCAGAAATACAGCAGCACACTTTTTTTGGAGCCAGAAGGAAAGCGACTATCTTTGTTAGCGTGGCGCGTGACATGAATTGAACGTCTTTTATCGACCATAGAAAGTTCAAGTGGAAATTATGTCTATTTGCGTAAAGTGTAACGTATGTCACGGATGGTTCCAACGGAGATATGCATACGTGATTAACTGTAACAATGTTTAAGAAAATGTTCATTTGGACCTTAACCCGAACGAATATTGACTACGTGTACACATGATCATCGGTCAATGATGTCATCGTGATTGATGAAGAATAACAAAGACTTGTTTTGCTGGCATGTCGTGTTGTTTTCACACGTCTAATTGCCAGCCGCCGTCATCGTGACACGCTAATTGGGCCAAGGTGTGAAACGGCGACGAAAACACGACCGACCGATTCGCTCGGGGAAACCTCCGAGGACGTCGTCCGGGCAGGGGACGCAAAAAGGCACACTTGAACGTCGATAATAATCATAACAAAGTGTTACTGACAGGCTAAGATTAAACACGCAACTTTTTATGCTAAGCGTTAGCATGTCAATGTCGTTTTCTTTTCTTTTGTTTGTTGCACATCCTTCGCGTGCGAATGAGTTCCGCGTAGGCTGATGAAATCACCACGCGTCGCACAACAAACATGGCGCTGACCTACCGCTCGGACGTTATTTGTCGACATTTTAACAAGAAAAGAAACTTGCGACGCTTGCACATTTATTTTTGTTTTTTGCAACAGCATGCAAGCGATGACTGCGGCGTTTGTGAACGTTCACGACGCGCTCGGCGGCGGGTTTGTCGGCGGCCGCCGGCAATGCAAGCACGTCGCTCTTCTGTCAACACTTGTATGACGTATGATAATGTATGCGTCCGAATGAATGGGTGGGTGTTTGAAAGATGAGATTTCCCAGTTATTCTATAATATGAAAACATCGAGTAACAGCAGCGATCAATTCAAATGATCCCGATGTGCTTCTTCAACGTGTTTGGGAAGAATTCTCATATAGTATTGATGATGTTCGTGCTGCAAGGGGCGGCCATATTGAGCACTTGGAACATGTCAAATAGCACTTGACTATTAGTAGAATACCTTTATTACAAGTGATATTTTTTTGCTATTTTTCCTTCATAGAAGATTTGAACTAAAATGAAATAGGGTCATTCTTTTTGAAACACCCTCTATTACTATAATTTTCCAAAAGTATAGGCATCGGCCATACTGGCCCTGCATTTACTTGGTATCGGATCGATACCAACATTTGCAGTATTGACCTAACCTGAATATTCTACTTTTTTTTCCCCCCAAAAAAGAATTGAATGAATGAATTTGATAACTTCATTATTTTTCATGTACAATGAATACCTTTAAAAATTATTTTTTTATCTACTTGCGGTCGACTGATGATGACATCACTTGTGCTGAGGAAGTAACTTACGACCAATTATGGCTCAACTGTTTTCTGGGTTTGGTCAGTAAACTGAGCCATGATTGGTCGTAGCACAGGTGATGTCATCATCAGTCGACAGCAAGTAGAAAACTGATTTTTTTAAAGGTGCAAAGGTGAAAAATTAATTAAGTTACCAGATTAATTCTAGACAAAATATGACCTTTTTACTGGTCAAAATGGCTCAATGAGTCAAGTATCTCTTTAAGCAGAATTGAAAATGACAATTTGTGCAAATCTTTTTTTCAATTCCCATCCCACGTGTCATCCTGTTGCTGCTTGTGCTTTTTTTCGGTTTCTGGCAGGTCTGCCTGCCAAACCAAAAACAGGCCAACCTCGCAGTGGACCAAACAGATGTTTGATGGCAAGCCCCTTCACGCCGCTAACATCAAGAAGGATGGAAAAGCGAACAATGGCGAGTGTGCAAAAAAAAGGCGGACGGCGTCCTGTTACGTGGGCCACTTCTGGAGCCAAAGTCGAGACGTTCGTCGTCAACGTTTGTTGGTGAGTTTGAGCTCGCGGCAGGCAAACGCTGGCTGATCGATCCATCGATCGATCGCCTGATGCCACCAAAGCGCAACACTTGAAAACAATCAAGTCCAGCAACATAAATTAAAAGTAGCTTTGAGAGTTGCAGCAATTTTTAATCTCACTTTGGTAAAGTCGCAAAAATCAACGTGATTGATAAAAATGGAAATAATATTATTTGTTCATAAAAATAAAAGGAATGCTTGACTCATTGAGCCATTTTCAGCAGTAAAAAGTTCATATTTTTCTAAAATGAATGTGGTAACTTCATTATTTTTCATGTTCAATTAATACTTTTCAAAAGTAATTTTTCTGTATTTTCAGTCCGTCGACTGATGATGACATCACCTGTGCTGAGGAAGTAGGTAACAGCCAATCATGGCTCACCTGTTTTCTGTGGACAGCAAGTAGAAAAATTACTTTTTAAAGGTATTAATTATAAGTTACCACATTCATTATAGACAAAATATTCACTTTTTACTGCTGAAAATGGCTCAATGAGTCAAGTATTCCTTTTAATGTACCTGCTTTGCCATCTGTTTTCTATTCGTGAAAAAAAATAAAAAATAGGGACGGACGAGTACCGATACCAGGTATCGGTATCGGGCCGATACCAGCCTTTTTTCAAGTACTCGTGATGCAGACGAGTACAAGCGACTGATGGCAGAGGGGGAAGACGTTAAGTGAGTCCTCCTTGCCTGTAACTGGCGCTAGCTTGCAGCAGTTTTCACCAAAACCGGTTTGGAAATACTTCATACTTCAAATACTTCAAATTGTGAATCCTAAACTAAAAGAGCATTTTTGTGTTTTATTTTGAGCGTTAAGACCATTGAAGAGTGACTGTGCTGTTTGTTTGTTTTTTGTCAAAATTAAAGGAAATATATTTGTTTAAAAATATCTTTTAGTGATTTTTTTTATTTGTCAAAATGTACTACTGGTATTGGCAGTTGGGATCGGTATCGGGTGAGTACTGAGGGTCTGAGTAGCGGTATTGGTCTGAAAAAAAAGTGGTATCGAACATCCCTAAAAAAAACAAAAACAAAAAAAAACCTCACATTTTTACATGACTTAAAGGGATACTTCACTTGTTTAGCCCATTATAGCAATAAAATGTTCATATTTTGTCTATAATTAATTTGATACTTTCATTATTTTTCACTTACAATTAGTATCTTTTAAAAAAAACATTTTGCAAGTTGCTGTCTACTGAAAATGACATCACAAGGGCTCAGGTAACCAATCACAGCTCACCTGTTTTCTCGGTTTGGTCATGTGACATTCACAAGCTGAGTTGCGATTGGTTACCTAAGCACATTGTGATGTCATTTTCAGTCGACAGCAAGTTGTTAAATGTGTTTTGAAAGGTACTAATTGTACATGAAAAAAAATGAAAGTATCAAATTTATTATAGGCAAAATATTCACTTTTTATTGCTATAATGGGCTAAATAAGTGAAGTATCCCTTTAAGTGTAGAATATACAGTATGCGCATAATTTTTCCATCTCTGGACTGTGTGGTCTGGATGCAAGATGGAAAAAAAACACAAGAAGCAAACCATTTTTTTTGTTTTATTTTCTGTTGGGCTGAACAGATGACATACACACACACACAGTACATATTACCACAACAGGAGTTACGTTTCGCCCACCCCCCGCCCACCCACTCACTCACACATAAACACAAACAAAAAACATGCCAACAGAAAAATAATTCCCAGCAAGTTTTTTTCCCCTTTGTTTCACTGCACAGACTGATCGTTAACAGCTTACAACATAAACAAGTCCAGTTAATGAATGAATGATTGTGTTAATGATACAGCACAAGAGGAAGATACAAAAAAATGAAATAAGAACAAAAAAAAATCGTCACCCTGCATTCTTGGTGTGCTCACAATTATCAAACAATCAACACTAGGATTACAATTTGAGCTTTGTTTTGCCCAAAATGAAGAAAAAGCGAAGCTGCGGTGCCAGCGGTCTCCACAAGGGGGCGCCATCTTCACATTTCATTTCCGCCTGCTGGCAAACTCAAGATGGAAATATGAATATGAATGGAAAGGCTTAAAGCTGGCAGATGGTGGTCTCCACCACAAACTGGCTCTCAAAGTGGCGAATCTTGCGGCAGTCCAAAACTTCGCGCTTCTGCATGCCTGTCAACAAACAAACAAATACACTCGCGTCACCTTTCATCCTCGTCGGATGGCCGTTATCGTCAAATGACGTTTCAATTCAACATCGGATGATATTAATTTAAAGTCTTTTTAATTCAAAAGAGTGACACTTAGGTTCCCCCTCAAGTGGTACGCAAAACAATCACTAAATCACTGATCTACATATATGATTGGATAGGCGATAGGCCAAAGCTTTTGAGGTTGCGAGTCGGCCATATTGCTCCTCCCAAGAAACGGTTCTCGCCATACCATCCTATACATTTACACGATCCAAATTGGAGAACATTTGAGACAGTATTTAGTACAAACAGCATCATTTATGGTGTTTTCCATTTATTAAACATAAACAAGAGGACTTGAGACATTTTAAAACTTGGCTTAAATGAATGTATAAATGATAAGATTAATGATGCTTAATACAGGAGGAAAAGAGAAAAAGGTGGTCTTCAAAGCACCACATACCGTCTACTTATTAATTTTTTTTCTTGTTAAAAAAACAGTAAGCACCCTGGCACAAAAAAAATAAATATAAATGCAAAAAAAAAAAAAAAAAAAAAAAAAATATATATATATATATATATATATATATATATATATATATATATACACACACACACAAATAAAAACATTTGTATTTAATTTTTGAATTCGATTTTTTTATATTTGTTTTTATTTTCACTTTTAGTCATTTATTTATTTAGTTTGAATTTTGGCAGTTTTGGTCCTCCATACCGCCCAGCTTGTCAAGTGAATTGTGAAGTTTTTTTGTTTTTGTTTTGTTTTGTTTTTAATTATAAATAACAGTGATGACTAACACGCCAGCAGATGGCGCCGTTTCATCGAGTCAGTTTTAAGATCTGCACAGAGTTGAAGAGAAAAAATTAGGAGCAGAATCTCAGCTTGTCACATCAATTCTGAGGGAGGTAAGAAAAACTGACGTCCAACTTGTGTTGTAAATCAGTAAGAAAAATAAAATAAATATAATAATTGTTCATCGTACCGAGGATGCGATCACGTCGCTGCAGCTTGAAGGTGTCCTTGCCGCGGCACAGGTTGTGGATGAAGTGGCCCAGACGCTCGACGTGCTCCAGGCGCTCCGTCACCACCATCTCCTCTTGCACCAGGTACGACTGCGGCAGGTAGGTGCCCGCCTGTGGAAGGGCGCCAAAGACGACTAAGGATAAATGCTAAGTAACCGCCAGACTTGTACAGGACGGTCAACATCAGGTCAGGTTTGTGCTTGCTAAAAGGAGCTGACTGCTAATGCTAATAACAAATGCTACATGCTAAGCTAGTCAGAAAAAACACCACCTTGAGACTAACGCCGACTAAATGCTAGGCTAGAAAAATAATAAAATTTAAGGCTTTTGAAAACTGACACTACACAAACAATCTGACTAGCCACCAAACAAACTCTGTGCTAATGCTAGCAACACTCCACAAATGACCTGAGGCCACCAAACAAACAAAATGAGACCAGCTACATGCTAAGCTAACGAAAGGACAACTTGTATGTGCTAATGCTAACAAATGCTAAATGCTAAACTAGTAAAACAAATCAAGATGAATTGAAATATTGTCGAAGGATCGTAAACTTGTGCGTCAACATGCTAACAAACAAGAACAGCGAGCCGGAGGAGCAGTTGCCAGAAGTGTTTGCAATACCTTGACGTTGACCAGCAGTTCCAGGAAGTCCCTGGGCGGCATGACGACGGAGGTGTTGAGCGGGATGACGTAGCACTTGTTGAGGCTCAGGTCCAGGTAGGCCGTCAGCCTCTGAACCAACACACGCGCGCAAACAAGGTCAGAGCCGAGCGGCGTCCGGTTCGGTCGGGTCCGGTATACCGACACGCTCACCCTCTGGAAGTCGTGCACGATGTCAGCAGGGTCGCCGTCCTCGAAGTCGGGCACGGGCACGTTGATGAGCGCCACCTGCTCTCGCTCCAGAATTCGGATTCGCTCCTCCAGTTGCCGCAGCGGGTTGGCGACGTCCGACTCCACCTGCAAACGACGCGTTTGCTCAAATACAATTGACAAAAATCGCAAATACACTTTCAAAACATTACCTTTTATTTCAATTGGCTTCCTTTGAAACGACACAAATTTGTGTGCGTTTAACTCATTTGCTTCCAAAAATGCATGAAAACGTTTCATTTTAAATATTGCTATGGCCCCCAAAACATATTTATATGGTATATATATATATATATATATATATGCTAGAGCATACAGAAGGCTTTGATGCAGCCTCTGACCTGAAGAGGTCGCTTAAAGCAATGGTAGTTATTACAAAACACGTCCAGCAGGTGGCAGCAGAGTATAAGAGATCAGCCAGTGCCATGTTGCAACAAGCTCTTTTTGCCAGTGTTTTCACCAGGAATGTGAATATTTATGAAACTTCGCTATATTCTAATACTAATTGCTGCAAAACGGAAACAGATAGAAATGAACTTTTTTTTTCCTGATGAAAGAAGAGATGCTAATCTTTCTTTCAGCAGTTTCCATGTTTTTACATCAATAGTACACAATATTGTGTGGGCTTAGCAAAATCAGTCCAAATCCAGTAAAATAGCTGGGAGCAAAGGAGGTTACGTCACTCAAAATGGCTTAAAAGGTTGTGTACCGATTTAATCATTATTTATGTAAAGAATTTTAATTTTTGTATTTGTTTGCAAATGTAATTTAGCTACCTGTAAAAACTATTTTTTTTTCATTCTACTTTAATATTATTAAAGTGTAAAGACTAGCTGAATTCAATTGAGAACTACTTAAATGTATTATGTTTGTAAATGTTGCGGCAACATTGTAAGCGCTGAAAGCAGATTTTCAAGATGTAAATCCGATTGTGATCCTGATCCGGATCCGACGCGGCCCACCTGCACGAATTCCGGCAGCCTGAGGTCTTCCTCACGGTAGTTGACCCCGCAAACGAACACCTCGCCCTCCTGCAGGGAAAAGCAAGCGACAACAGCAGCTAAGATGCTTGCCTTGCAAAAAAATGCCGACAACTGTCAAATTCGGAACATTTCCATCGACGTTGATATACTGTAATTGTGTGTCAAGTTGTTTTTCATCAAAAAGATGACAAAATTTGATGTGAAATAGTTTTTGACCCGAAATGTTCAACATATCTGCTGACAAAAAATATATATATACAGGGGTAAAATGGTTGTCCTGACTAAAACGTTGACAGTTTTTGTTGACTCAAACTAGACAAAATTACCTTTTCTTGTACTAAAATCAAGATAAAAATGCTCTATTTATAGGTGACTAAATAAAAATGGGATGAGGTTGAACTAACAAGTGTGACTGAAACTGGACCAAAACTGATACTAAATTTCAAAATGGCCGGATAAAATGTACTTCAATGCTACTTACCGCAAGTTGCATTTAAATCCCCTTCAAAGTTTCCACTTTGGAATATTTGCAAAATGTTCAAGCTGCCCTCCGTGATGGCCGCCGCCAGTACCCCTGCCACTCACCTCCGCGACGTAGTAGCGGTACAGGTAGGCCCCGCCCACCACCATCCCCGACAGAACGAGGGCCAGACCCAGACACATGCACCAGCGCCACGCTCGCGACTGCTGACCGACGAGTCCCACTGCCGCCGCCTCCGCATCCTGCGGTGGGTGGAGACAAAAACAAAACAAAACAATTTGGTGGCCTTTGCACAAAATCTCCCGTTCGTCTATAGCAGTCCTCAAATAATGTCACCCCAGGGAAGATGTTTTTATTATTGAGGATAATAACGTGTAATTGTACATCCACTACAGCAGGTGGCAGTGGTGCATTCATTCTCATTATCAGAGAGTGCAGAAGGAATATTTTATATATTTTTTTGTTTTGTTTTTAGGAATATTCATAGTTACGGAGGAATGTTTGGGGGTGGTGGCACAAAAAAATAATAATTGAGAAGCACAAGTTGCCTGAAAATGGACTGGGTGATATGGCCAAAAAATAAAAAATAAATAAAATCTCAATTTTTTTTCAGTCATTAAGGACAATTATGATTTTTAGCGATTTGAATCTATTAAACCCAACAAACGTTTATTTAAAAGGTGTCATTTATTCTAAAATAATTCCTGTGCAAACTGTTAAGAAAACAATAATGTACACTGATCCTAAGTCAGCTTTATTAACATTCATAGTTAGCAAAATTACAACTCACAATAATATCTGTATGTAACTAGGGGGTGAGAACCTGCGGGTACCTGACGATACGATATGCGATACAAGGCTCACGATGATGATTATCTCACGATATGACGACCATTATCAATATATTGGTCAGGTCATAAATCCACTATAATCTATGATAAAATTAATCATAAAATAATAATATAAATAAATAAAAATAACATTAATAATAATAAAATAAATAAATAAATACATAACACAAAATAAAGTAATTCATAATGTAATAATAAAAATATAAATACATGTAAATATAATATATAAATATAACTACATATACATATATATTTAAAAAATAATAATAAAACTAAGCTCATGAGTCTTCTTCATCTGAAGACTTGCGTCCATTTCCCCGCCACTCTTATGAGGTGCTCCCCCTAGTGGCCCGCCAAGTCATTGCTCAATAAGCCTTGAACAATGAAGCCATTCTAGTGACCGTATATTAACGACAAATATCGCGGTACTTACGTAGAGGTATCGATAATCTATCGGGAGACAAAGTATTGCGATATCGATATATCGTTTGTCACGCTCCTAGATGTAACAGTACGTAAGAATGTACACTTTTAATAATCCAGAAGACAAAATTCGATTTCACAATTGAGCAAATTTTCAACAATTCGATTTTCACAAAAACGATTCATTGAATGAATTTGATGTATTGCCCAGCGCTAGCTCAGTCAGTCTACTCATGATCAACATGTCAAGCAAATGTCACTTTGCTAAGGCAAACTGGCAAGTTGGATTCGCCAACGTAGAGATAATAACCGTCAGCTTTCAGACGTTGACATTATTTATAGTGAACGTGAAACTGGAGGACCTGAAGACAGGAGTTGAACCAGTATGATCATTTCTGCGTGTTTGAGGGTTTGTTTTTCCTTTTTTCCTCTCTCTCTCTCTCTCATGTTACAAAAGGATTTGATGACACAATTTGGTAGCTAGCACAACAGTCCGACATGTCGAGTCTGGTTCGGGCCGCCACACCCAACAGATGTTCGACAGGCTTTGTTGATAACATACAACCGAGGTTGGCTACACACACACACAAACACAAACGCTGAGTCATGGCAAAGTTATTTGGCAAAAGGCGACCAACTTTATTGATTCCCCCCTCCAAAGGGTAAAACGTTGATATTGACACACAAACAGCCGAGGATTGTGGGTAAATAAATATTTTATCAGCAAACAGTTGGCATCAGTCACAAGTGGCAACATGTCTCTGTGTCAAAAAGTGTCAAATGTTTCCTCTCAATTGTGCACACGCAGGATTTAAAGGCCGGCATGGTGGCATCCCTTTAAACCGAGTTGCCAGGTTGCTTTTTAGCGATTAGCAGCTAATCTCATTAGAGGAAGTCCACACGTTGCTCAAAGCCGCTTTGGATTTTGCACCATTCTTCCTGGCTGTGAATTAGAGACAGGCCGATATGTTTTGGGGGTTTTTCCAAGGCTGATACCGATTATGAGTAGTCAAGGAGACCGATAACCAATATTTGAAACTGATATTCACTTTCACTTAAAGGGGAAAATATTGGCATCAAAATTTAAAAAACGACTCATTGCGATTCATACCCTTTGTTGAACTGTCTTTATTGAACAACTTTTTTTTTTTGCAAGCTATCGAAGTTTTTTTATTTTGTTTTAAAATTCTAAAAAGTTGAGCAGGCTCATCAGCATGTCTTGAAAAGTACACCAAATACAGAAGGTGCAGAGTTTCCGTATAAAGTCAATTGAAACTTTCAATTAAACATAATGTAAAACTTAACTAATTTGCTCCCAAAAATGGATAAATACATTCTATTTTAAATATTGCCATACTCCCAAAGACGTATTTATACGTTTATGTTTTTTTTTTTTTTTTATGCTAGAGCATACAGAAGGTTTCGATGCAGCCTCACAACTGAAGAGAACGGTTGAAGCAATGGTAGTTATTACAAAAAGCGGCCAGCAGGTGGCAGCAGAGTATAAGAGATCAACGAGGGCCGTGTTGCAACAAGCTCTTTTTGCCATTGTTTTCACCAGGAATGTGAATGATGATGAAACTTAGCTATATTCTAATTACTAATATATTCTAATTACTAATTACTGCAGAACGGAAACAGATAAAAACATATATATTTTTTTTCCTGATGAAAGAAGAGACTTTAATCTTTCTTTTGGTAGGTTCCAAGTTTTTATAGCAATAGAACACAATATTGTGTAGGCCTTGCAAAAACAGTAAAAATCCAGGAAAATAGCCTTGAGCAAAGGGGGTTGCTTCACCCAAAATGGCTGCCAATCAATAAGTCAATTCAAACTAAAATTATTCTTTTTGTAAAAAGGCTGATAATAATTGTAAAAAAATGCTTAATATTAGCACCGATAATCGTTCTATTTCGACTGTGAATGTCAATTTCTTCTTTTTGTTCATCACTTTCTCGAACGCAAGCATTGGCCCCAATGCAAGT
Source organism: Festucalex cinctus (assembly GCF_051991245.1). Taxonomy (NCBI): domain Eukaryota; kingdom Metazoa; phylum Chordata; class Actinopteri; order Syngnathiformes; family Syngnathidae; genus Festucalex; species Festucalex cinctus. Next base: position 15,169,213 of record NC_135421.1, read on the forward strand.
GGTCAGTAACAGACTTGGAACTCGACCCACAGTAAAATTGGATGAATTCTTCCTTGGTCCATGCAACACATTTGTGTCAATTTCTTAAGTTTTGTCATATAGATTTTGCAAGCAAGTCATCTAACGGCGGTTAAAATATAACGTGGCGCTGGTCAGGCTTGGCCAAGGATAACGCACGCGCTCATTGGTGTGATTACAGCCTTAAATCCGACTAAGCCACTTTCGAGGAAAGTGAAGTGACAACAGAGGCAGATGGTCGGCCTGCTTGCGCCGACCGTAAAAGTGGCGGTGGGAAAAAACAGGAAGCCAGGAACATCCTGACGCCGACAAAAAAAAAAGAAAAAAAAAAGTGGCATGCGAAGCATTTAGTGGACACTCGGTAAAACCTGTACTGAGAGCTTGTTGTCAATCCATACAAGTCAAGATCATTAACTTTGATTTTTGTGTTGAATTTAAAGGGATACTTTACTTATTTATATTTATATAATAATTTTGATATTTTTATTATTTTTCATATACAATTAGTACGTTTAAAAACACATTTTGCAACTTGCTGTTGACTGAAAATAACATCACAAGGGCTCAGGTAACAAATTACAGCTCAGCTTGTGAATGTCACATGACCAAACCTAGAACACAGGTGAGCTGTGATTGCTTACCTGAGCTCTTGTGATATCATTTTCAGTCGACAGCAAGTTGCAAAATGTGTTTTTAAAGGTACTAATTGTATGTGAAAAATAAGGAAAGTATCAAATGAATTATAGACAAAATATTAACATTTTATTTACTATAATGGGCTAAATAAGTGAAGTATCCCTTTAAGGGCTAGTCATCAATTTGGCAAATGTTAAGGGAGGTCAAAACATCAACGTGAGCCCAGACAACTTTGTACACAACGTTACAAAGTGTCTGGCGTGCACACACAAAGAAAAAGATGGGGGGAAAAAAGAAAAAAGAAATGACGCGTCAATGTGTCAGCTTTAACGTCTTTCTCGTCTTAATTAAAAAACTCTGGTTAGCTCATTTGTTCCCCAAAACGTTCTATTTTAAATATCATGCTCCCAACTATGTATTTATATGTTTTTTATTTTGTAATGCTCGTGCATAAAGAAGGCTTTGACGCAGCCTTTGAACTGAAGAGAATGGTAATGGCAATGGTAGTTCTTACAACTGCCAGCTGGTGGCAGCATAGTGTAAGACATCAACCAGGGCCATGTTGCAACAAGCTCTTTTTTTCCACTGTTTTCACCAGGAATGTGAATATTGCTGAGACTTAGCTATATTCTCATGCTAATTGCTGCAAAACGGAAACAGATAGAAATATAGTTTTTTTTTTCCTGATGAAAGAAGAGACTCCAATCTTTCTTTAGGTAGGTTCCCTGGTTTTATAGCAATAGAACACAATATTCTGTGGGCGAAAATCCAGGAAAACAGCCAGGAACGAAGGGGGTTGCTTCAGTCAAAATGGCTGCCAGTCAGTAAGTTAATTGCTTAATCAAATAATTTGTTAATAACTTAATTACTCTAATTACATTCAATTTTTTTACTTACTATTTATTTAAATATTAAAAAAATATATATAATTATTATAATAAATAAAATCTTGTCTTAATACAAAAAAAAAATACAAAATTTAAGAAATTTTATCGTCGCCCACTAAACTCTGGATGTTATTTGTCCACGTTTGCGATCAATGCCATTTTTCTCCAAACAACTCCTACAACAGTTTAACACTTGATAGATAACCTTGAGGTGTTTTCGGTTCAAGAAACGACAAAGAACAGGACGTGCTGTCACGTGTTCACGAAAACATTACAGATGAGGAGGAGGAATTAGCAAGTTTTTTTTTGTCGTTGGTCAGCTTGCATCAGGAGCAGAAACGATTACACATGTGCGCGCTTTAGAACGTTTGCGACGGCAACCATTTTGGTTTCAGGAGGACATTTTAAGCCTACTAAGTTAGCGCACAGGCTAGCAAAGCAAATCTGATCCAAGGGGCTAACTTATTTTTTTTTGTGCTTTAACTAAAAGTTTGCAATGTACAATTTTCTTGAACGCAATTGCAGCTGATGGCTTTTTGGTGACAAAAAAAGTAGTCTTGATTTTAGACTCGCAAAGGATGTATAAATGGTGGCGCAACAAGATTTGAGTGGATTTGATTGAGGCACATTCGGCACGATTACAATTTTAAATCGATCATAATTGAAGTAATACATCTTAACAAATGTTTATTTAAATAAAGCTTGATTTATAAAAAATAAAATAAAATCCTGTGCAAACAATTCAGACAATACTGCCCACTGATTTTAAATATTTTTACGCAAACTTATCATTCATAGCTTGTGCATAACTTGCTTATCTGACACACGTATGTAGTGAGCAACAACTATAAACAAATGACATCATTTGGGTAACCATGCCCCTCCAACGTGTGTTCAGCACCACATACTGTGCGATACTTGACATTTTGGTATCAATCGATACCAAGTAAATACTGGTGCCAATATTGCCGATAACCGATACTTTCAGGTTAGTAAAATATTATGTTTTTTTTGTGTTTTTTTTTAAAATCAAAACAATCATTGTTTGGTTCTTAAACATGCCATAAAATAACCTCAATGGAAACATAGATGGGCTCATTTAAATTGGCAAAGTAGTAATAATCTTCATATACTTAGTCCCTGTCACCCTTTTCTGCATTCAAAGAAATATCAGCCACCAAATTTCCTCTAGTCTAGACACATTACATAAACAATACTTACATGTTGTGCTACACGAATACTTAGCTCAACTAGAGGTTGTAAAAGCGCAAATGAAATGACTCAGTCATATTATGTCATTCATTGTCAAAATCATTCATTGTTACTGCCAATGCCGCCCACCGGTGTGATTGGCAGGTACGTGCGCGTGTGCTACAAAGGGATTGCGCAAGGGACTCAAGAAAAACCAAAACAAAGAAATTCATGTAAAATATCAATACTAGCGCACTGGTATCGATGCGATACCGGTACTCATGTTAGTATCGATTCTATCGATGGTTGGATCGTGCAACTACGAGAATTGTTGTTGTTGTTGTTGTTTTTAAACGCCCAATTCTACCAGTACAAATTTGAGGAAAACTCCAAAAAGAAAGAAAACTTAACAGGTACTTTTTAAGAGCCTAGAAAGAGAAGTATAGTGTGGCCGCGACAAGACAAAACAGGAAAAAAAGGAAATGAATGTAATGTAATTAATTAATATAAAAACGTTGAAAACGACACTTGGCTTGCGGCCAAGTGAACAAAAGTGCGACACGCGGAACTCCCCACTTCCATCAAAACAAGTTCACGCCAACTGTCATTTTACTCGAGCTTAATCGAAAAGTGTGCGGGGTGAAAAGAAAGAAAGCGACGTGTAAAATTTCCGCAGCTTTTCTGTGGGTTAGCCATTTTTTTCTTCCTTTCTCTCCGTCTCGACTCGCACTCACTTTGTCATGTTCCGGAATGAGCGTCTCCGCGTCCTTCTTCACATCTTTCAGCGACAAGGCCGAGTTGAAAGACACTTTGACCATCGTCAAATCGCTTTTTTAAAAATCTCACTCGACGAAATAATGAACAATTCCTGGTGAAAGTCGTTGTCGAGTCGGACTTTTCACTTTCGGTCTGAGTTGAGCTGTTTGATGTTATGAGCGAGAAGAGAGAGAGAGAGAAAAAAAAACAGTGGCAGGAATGTGGCGCAACGCTTCCGGTTGACTTTCAACGTAAGAGCTTCCTCTTTTTTTTTTTTGGCTTCTCTTTCAACCTGAGAAAAAGTCCATAAAAAATGTCATATTATGTTTTTTTTGTGTGTGTGTGTGTGTTGCTTTCCATTGTGCAAGGTGGTGGGTATTAAAAACTAGGAGGAGCCAAGGTGATAAACCGGTTAAAAAGGAGCAACGGAGTAATCATATGACACATGCGCACAATGTGCATGAATGTGACCATGGACTTTTTTTTTAATTATTATTATTTCGAGTAATCGTGCTAATTTCTATAGTGCTCTTTGAAATTAAAGTGCGGAGACTACGCAAAAATTTTTTTTTTTTTAAATCACCATATCCGAATGTCCTTTTACAGAGCGTGAGTACTAAGGCAGACTAAATCAATCACAGAGTGATAATTCTGGTTGAATCGATAATCAAACCAAGATTTCGCACTTGATTTGGGGCGGTCGACAAATGATAAACCTAGTTATTCCCATAGCATTGCTTTTTTGGTTTGTTTACTTTTGTCAGTATTGTAGACGTGCTCGAAAAAGAGACATTTACCTGATGAAATCGCATAAACACAGCGAGAAATTGTGATGATGGTGGAGCTCCGTCATGTTGACAGATGAAAAAGAGCTTGCGGACTGCCACAGCGCGAATGAGTCACGTGACTGACGCAACCAGTTTTTTTTTTTTTAGTGCACTTCGGGATTTGGCGAGGGAACGGAGAAAATTGAAGAAAAAAAGTCAAATATAGTATATTTTAAAATCGTAATAGCTCGACCAATTATGCCACATTATGAGGTATTCGCCGAAACTGAACCCGCTAGTTGTAGAAGTCCACGGAGATAACACGGTACGTCACGCCCACTCTGCTCGTGATTGGCTCTCGTTGTGTTTGCGAAAGCGTCATCGACATGTGGTGTTTAGGAATTTAATTTCCTTCATTTTTTGTTTAAATTAATTGTTTAAACGTGAAATAAAATAGGAGTACGTATAATCGAAGTAATAAAGTAAAAATAGCTGCATAAATGAGCATCAAAGTAGTCATCGAGTTATCACTTCCGTTTCTGTTACGCCATTTCCGCTTTTGATCTAGTACGGAAGTAGCGGCAGCTACGATGGCGGCCGCCGTGACGGTGAAGTCAACAAAAGAGCGTCTGTTGAGTGTTTTGGACGACTTGGAGGTTTTGTCTCGGTAAATTGAAATCCACTTACTTTGTGTTAGTGTTTTAAAATAATTCGTTTGTTATTCCTGTTCGATCCCGTCATTGTGTCATCCCCTTTGCCTTCGTTTGTGACTGTGTGATTGCGCTTGTCCTTTCCAGGGAGCTGATCGAGATGTTGGCTCTATCCCGCAGTCAGAAACTCCCACAGCCCGGCGAAGACGCTCAGGTACCGAGGCACACTGTCAGCACACAACCCTCAGACATCCACAAGCAGTTGTACGGTGAAGGGAAACGTTAGGTGCAGTCAAAAGGCCGCACACTATGGATGGATGGATGGATGGATGATAGATGGATGGATGGATGATAGATGGATGGATGGATGATAGATGGATAGATAGATGGATGGATAGATAGATGGATAGATGGATAGATTGGTGGCTGGATAGATACATATACATGATGGATGGGGGTGGATGGCTCGATAGGTGGATGATAGCTAGCTAGACAGATAGATGGATGGATGGAGGTGGATGGATAGATGGATGGATGGATAGATTGGTGGCTGGATAGATAGATACATATACATGATGGATGGGGGTGGATGGATAGATGGGTGGATGATAGCTAGATAGATACATAGATGGATGGATGGAGGTGGATAGATTGGTGGCTGGATAGATAGATAGATAGATACATATACATGATGGATGGGGGTGGATGGATAGATAGATAGATAGATAGAAGGATGGATGATAGCTAGATAGATGGATGGATGGAGGTGGATAGATGGATAGATAGATGGATTGCTGGATGGATAGATACTAGATAGATGGATAGAGGTGGATGGATGGCTGGATAGATAGATGATAAATGAATGGATGATGGATGGATGGATAGATAGATGATGGAAGTAGATAGATGGATCATGCATGTATATAAATAGATGGATGTGTATAGATGGATGGATGTAGACTGATGGATGTAGACAGATAGATAGATGCATGGATGGATGTAGATAGATGGATAGATAGACAGACAGACAGACAGACAGACACGTCTATTTTGTCAAAAGTCGACGTTTTTGATGTTAGCCAAATGGTGTCTGACTAACACGTGCGGTTGGCGGTTGCGTGTGCCATTTGTCAGATCGTGGAGCTGCTGGTGCAGCGCGACGGCGAGTTCCAGGAACTGATGGCGGTGGCCCAGCGGCAGGGCAAGGTGCACCAGGAGATGCAGCAGCTGGAGAAGGAGGTGGAGAAGCGAGACAGCGACATCCAGCAGCTGCAGAAGCAGCTCAAGGAGGCCGAGCACATCCTGGTGGGTCCCCGACGCCTTGATATGCGAGCGACACGACTTCCTTCCACTGTCTCAACATACGAGTCGTCATTTGACTCGCTTATTATCCGCATGTTGGGGATGCTCCATTATGGGGGAAAAAAAATAGTAATTATTTTGGCAATCATTATTCAAATGATTTTTTGTCCAAAATAAGAAAAGGTTTAAAAACTTACAAATATTAATATTAAATATTAAAACCAATTTAAAAAAAAATAGAAACACTATAATTATGTAAGTACCTTTTTTAACAAGCAAATTAAAAATGCGTACTTTTAATGAAAAAAAGACTGATAAAAATGAAAAGCATTCATAATAAACTAAAAATCATGCCAAAATTAAAAAATCATATATCGTAAAGGAAAATATATATATACTGTGCTGTATATGATAAGTAAATTAAAAATATGTATTTTTAATTAAAAAAAAATGACTCTAAATACAAAAAAACATAGATGATGAATGAAAAGGCATTCATAATAAAGTAAAAATCATATGAAAATGAATAAACATGATAAAGGAAAAAAATATGTACTGTTCTGTACAATAAATATATTAAAAACTTACTTTTAATGAAAAAAATGACTGGAAAAAAACCCATAAATGATGAATGGAAAAACCATTCATAATAAACTCAACATCATACCAAAAGGAAAAAACACATCATGAATGAAAAAATATATACTTTGATGTACACGGTAATAAATTAATAAATAAAACATACTTTTAATGGAGAAAATGAATGTCAATGAAAAAGAACATAGATGATGAATGAAAAAGCATTTATAATAAAGTAAAAATCAAACCAAAACGAAAAAATATATATCATTAACAGATTTTTTTTTAATTATTCATTTTTTAAATTAACGTGGATTTCCATTATCGCGGGTAGATTTTGGAACATAACACCTGCAGTAAATGAGGGAACACCATATTTAGAATAATAATATTTATTTATTTCTGTATTTATTTATTGATGTTGGCGAAAACGTGAAGTTGCAGTGCAGCTTGTGCACTGTGCAGTAGGACGATGATTTATTTATTTATTTATTTATTTTGTACAAAACCAAATGTTTAAATGTAAAAAAAATAAAATAAAATAAAAAAAATATGAAGACAAAATTCTTTGAAAGATTATAATTATGCAAGTTCCTTTTGGATGAAACAAAATGTATTAAATTAGTTATTTAAAAAAAAAAAAAAAAGGTGCAAACGCATTTAAACAACTCAAAAATTAGTACAATGATGCTGATTTTATAATTGTTGTGTGTAATAATTGTAATTGAATTTGGATGAATTGCACAGCCTTACCCGTTGTCGAAATCGACGATGGTAATTGGATGAGTTAGTCGTGCGTTGGTGCGACCGGTCTCCCCTCTGTTGCCAGGCGACAGCCGTTTACCAGGCCAAGGAGAAGCTCAAGTCCATCGAGCGAGCCAGGAAAGGTGCGCCGCCGACACGCCCGTGTGACCAATCAGTTGGCTGATTGATTGGTTGATTGACTGCCTGTCTCTCTTGTAGGAAGTATCTCGTCAGAGGAGCTCATCAAGTATGCACACCGGATCAGCGCCAGTAACGCTGTGTGTGCGCCGCTCAACTGGCTCCCAGGTTTGGCGACCAGTCCATGCTTTGCCAAAATGTGACGTGCTATTGAACATGGTTATTATTATAGTTTTGGAATTTTGCTTTTTACTTAGTTTTGAGTTTTATTTTTGAGATTGAGTTAGTTTTCATTTATTTTCAGGGTGGTTCTGTTAGTTTTTATTCGTTTTATTCGTTTTTATCGTGGATTTGGAGAAGGCGTTCGACCGTGTCCCTCGGGGAGTTCTGTGGGGGGTGCTCCGGGAGTACGGGGTGCCGGGCCCCTTGATACGGGCTGTTCGGTCCCTGTACGACCGTTGCCAGAGTTTGGTCCGCATTGCCGGAAGTAAGTCGGATTCGTTTCCGGTGGGGGTTGGACTCTGCCAAGGTTGCCCTTTGTCACCGATTCTGTTCATAACTTTTATGGACAGAATTTCTAGGCGCAGCCGAGGCGTGGAGGGGTTCCGGTTTGGTGGCCTCAGCATCGCATCTCTGCTCTTTGCAGATGATGTGGTGCTGTTGGCTTCATCAAGCCGGTGCCTCCAGCTCTCACTGGAGCGGTTCGCAGCCGAGTGTGAAGCGGCTGGGATGAGGATCAGCACCTCCAAATCCGAGACCATGGGCCTCAGTCGGAAAAGGGTGGAGTGTCGTCTTCAGGTCGGGGATGAGATCCTGCCCCAAGTGGAGGAGTTCAAGTATCTTGGGGTCTTGTTCACGACTGAGGGTAGGATGGAGCGGGAGCTCGACAGGCGGATCGGTGCAGCTTCTGCAGTGATGCGGACTCTGTATCGGTCCGTCGTGGTAAAGAAAGAGCTGAGCCAAAAGGCAAAGCTCTCGATTTACCGGTCGATCTATGTTCCAACTAGGGGTGTTAAAAAAAAAAAATCGATTCGGCGATATATCGCGATACTACATCGCGCGATTCTCGAATCGATTCAATAAAAAAAAAAAATCTCTTTTTTTTTTTTTTTTTTTTTTTTTTTTTAAGAGCTCAGAATTGTTCATTCGGTATTCGGATTCAACGTTTATCATTGCCTTTTTTTTTCTTTTTTTTGTGTGAATCGATTTTTAAACTTCCATTTTTAATGGAAAAATATTCAACAAAACGTCTGACTTCGGGTTAAGATTCACACCTTGAGCATGGAAGAATGTTATATGAACGGAACATTAAGCCTTAATATTTTATTTTAATGCTGTTCAAACATGAAACAGATTACAACCTCTATAAGATAAATAAATAATACATTTTCATATAAATCTTACACTCTACAAGCTTACTGATTAGTATTTTCTAAATTTGAATGAAAAAAAATCGCAACAATCGACTTATGAATTCGTATCGGGATTAATCGAATCGAATCGTGACCTGTGAATCGTGATACGAATCGAATCGTCAGGTACTAGGCAATTCACACCCCTAGTTCCAACCCTCACCTATGGTCACGAGCTGTGGGTCGTGACCGAAAGAACGAGATCCCGGATACAAGCGGCCGAAATGAGTTTCCTCCGCAGGGTGTCCGGGCTCTCCCTTAGAGATAGGGTGAGAAGCTCGGTCATCCAGGAGGGACTCAGAGTCGAGCCGCTGCTCCTCCGCGTTGAGAGGAGCCAGCTGAGGTGGCTCGGGCATCTGGTTCGGATGCCTCCTGGACGCCTCCCTGGGGAGGTGTTCCGGGCATGTCCCACTGGCGGGAGGCCCCGGGGACGACCCAGGACACGCTGGAGAGACTATGTCTCTCAGCTGGCCTGGGAACGCCTCGGGATCCCACCGGAGGAGCTGGTTGAAGTGGCTGGGGAGAGGGAAGTCTGGGTTTCCCTCCTGAAGCTGCTGCCCCCGCGACCCGCGGAAGAAGATGGATGGATGGATGGATGGTTCTGTTAGTTTTTATTCGTTTTAGTTATTTAATGCTTAATTTGAGTTTAATTTTAGTGAGTTTCAGTATTAGTTTTAGTTAAAAAAAAAAAGAAGTATTACTTGTGCGCAATATTTAAAAAAAAACACCATGGGAGTGACGTCATTTGAAGTTGCTTTTCTATTGGTTGCTGCTAGATGTCGCCACTTCTGTGTGACACATCTTCAAACTCAACTGAACTCAACTCAAGTTTATTTATATAGCGCGTTCAAACAGCCTGAACTGTCTTCATATCCAAATAAATCTATTTAATATCACATTTAAAATCATCCCGAAAGGCTCATGCATTAAATTAATTACCAAAGACGAAAACGAAGGACATTTTTGCTATAATTTGTTATTTTTGTAAACATAAAATAGTTTTGTTAGTTTTTGTTTTTAAAAAAACATTTTCGTTTTTATTTTGTTAACAAAATATTATTATTTATTTATTTATTTATTTATTTATTTATTTTAGTTAACTAAAATAACCTTGGTCCGGACATGTCCAGTTTGACCCAGTCCCCTGCGTCTATATTTGGACTTCCTATGACATCTTACTTCCGGTGGCCGAGGACATGTCCAAACATGCCCCAACATGTCCTTCCGCCCATATTTGGACTTCCTATGACGCCATACTTCCGGTGGCTGCGAACAGGTCATGACCAGTTTGAACCGGTCTCAACTTGTTTGAACAAGTTGGGGCATGTCCTTGGAAAAGATGGATGATGACGTCATCACCCCACCCATTTGCCCAAATACGGGCATGTTTCCTGCACCGCATCTTATGCCCATCAAAAACATAAAATATAGTTTCAGTTAGTTCTTGTTTTTTAAAAAGCATTTTCGTTTTTATTTTATTTCGTTAACGTAATTGTTTTTTGAGTTTTTGTGTTTGTTTTAGTTCACTAAAATAACTTTGGCTATTGACCCACAACCAGTCCATAGTTTTGTCTCCATTTGCCCTGTGCTTGTCTGGCGACCAGTCCATTGTGGAGATTGACAGCCCGCTGAACATGCACTCACTTAGGCGACCCACGTCGGCCGTACCCTACCGACCTGGAGATGCGCAGCGGCGTGCTGGGTCACATGGCCAACCTGCCCACTAACGGCGTCAACGGACACCTGCCAGGTGACGCCCTCGCCGCCGGGAGGTTGCCAGGTACTCTGATTTCCCGCCCACCGTCCTCCTCCCCGTCTCGTTTGCCAGTTGTCAACACCCCGCCCCCGTCGTGTTTGTCCCCGTGCGCAAGACGTGTTGACGCCGCACTACCCCTGGCAGTCATCGGAGCTGTCGGCGGGCATGCTACCACCGCACCACGCCGCCACCGGCGACTTTGGCCTGGAGCCGCCCGGGCACAACAAGGAGAACGAGGACGACGTGGAGGCCATGTCCACGGACTCGTCCAGCAGCAGCAGCGACTCGGACTGAAAAGACCTCCACTCAATGTGTGCGCATGTGTGTGTGTCGTCTTAATTATGCTTGTAAATAAAACATTTTGAGTAGAAATGTGTATTTTGTCTGCAGTCCAGTAATTCGATTTCTAAATTTGTTTGCATCAGGCAGTTATAAAAAAATTAAGTAATTAAAAAAATCTCTACAACTTTATTTATAAAGCACTTTAAAACAAGCATTGTGTATACAAAGTGCTGTACATGAAATAGAAATCGGTCGTGCAGTAAAGAATAAGTTAAGAAAAACAAGAACAAAAACATTTTAAGTGAATATACAAATGTTTTTTATTTTTACAAGTAAATAAATTTTACATCAGTAAATAAGAAATAGGTGAGTAAATAAATACATAGATAAAATAATACATAAAAAATACTTTTAAAAAATCTTTATGGAACAAGTACATTTTTGTACTTGGAAATTTAATTGAAGGCAAATTAAAAAAAAAAGCTGCCACCTCCCGTGCTTTGGTCAGACAGAGGCACACTGTAAATATCGGCATTTTGAAATACTGTAATTGGTGGATGTAAGTTCCTGAATTGTGAGTAATGCGCTGTAATAACGTTTGTTATTATACAGTATCACATGGTTGAAGAAATTATCGTTAGTTTTTATTCTTGTAAAATAAAGAGGTCCCCTGGTGGACTGTGCCACCTTCAAGGACACTGGAATAATGTGATTGTGTACAGTGTTAATTTCGTCAACAAAAAGACCAAAATCATTTAGTCAACACACATTTTTCACCGGACTAAAACTAGACTAGACTAGACTAAAACCCTAATTAATAAACAATAAGTGGGACTAAGTCAGTATGCATTTTCGTCGACTAATGAAGACGAGACGAAAATGTACTTCACGTTATAAAAACTGGACTAAAAATCTATGGACATTTTAGTTCATGAACAAAAACGAGACGAAAATGATATAAATTTGTAAACTCTTGTCTGCTAATCTGTCACGTCTGTGACACTGTCATGTGACACACAGCAAAGACACGTGACAGACAGGAAGTGGATTCACGGTAAAAGGTAAAAAGAAAAAAAGAAAAAAAAAGAGTAAATTATAGTTATAACTTAACATTAACCCAATGTTCCAACAATGATGTTAATGCAACTGCTAACTAATACTAGCTAACTTATCAGCTCGACGCATGGAGCCACAGTAGCCACTGTAATTGTGTGTCAAGTTGTTTTTCATCAAAAAGATGAGAGAAAATTTGGTGTGAAATAGTTTTAGATCCGAAAAGGTTTAATATAATCTGCTGACAAAAAAAATATATATATACAGGGGTAAAATCCTGACAAAAACTAGACTAAACCGTTGACAGTTTTTGTTGACTAAAACTAGACAAAATTATGTTTTCTTGGACTAAAATCATAGATTTATAGTCGACTAAAATTGGACTAAATAAAATGGGACGAGGATGACTAACTGTGATAAAAAATAAATAAATAAAATAAAAATAAAAAAAAAGCATGACTGAAATTGGACTAAAACTGAGACTACATTTCAAAATGGCAGACAAAATTAACATTATTTGTACATTGATTGAAATACGGTGGTTTATAGTAATGACTACTGTTGTTTATGTAACTTCCTAGATCGTGAATAGTGTTATTGTATCGTTAAAACATTGGAGACGTGAAGCGTTAATGGGAGAGTAAAGGCACATACAGGATTTGCTATTAACGAGCTGTCGTATCTGCGTGATGCCTCCAGGAACACTCTGTAAGTAATTGTTTTGCTCGATTAAAAAAATGTTTATGGTTCATGGTCCATGTTTGAAATTGTTTAAGTTGTAAGCACGTTGTAGTAAGGTTGGTAAAAACTAAACAGGGTGAGAATGCTCAGCAGTGATCAAGTTAAAAAAAACATTAGACGGCACCAGATACAGCTTAGTACTTGCTGTCCCCTGGCGCATGCGCACGAGCAGACATCGCCTGACAACAAGCGGACATGGCGACGTCCCTGATCTGCGGCCGTTTGACGGCAAGCCTCAGGAATTCGGGGCACAGAGGCGCCATTAGTTCCGCTTCCAAGGTGAGTGTTTGACCGCCTTAAAGCGAAGGCTTCAGCGGCCGGTAGCAAGGACGCCGCCACGGCCTCCTTTGACCGCCACGGCAGCTACTCAAGTAACAGGGTCAAACTGACATTAGCGAAGCAGTGCGATGTTAGCTTGAATGCGAAGTCTTAAAAAGCCTCCAAAGCAACACAAAAGTCTTGGTCTTGTTGGCATTTGGTGACAAGTGTCCGCAGCGAGCTGACAAGTTGGTGACCTCCAGCTAATTAGCTGGACAGTTGTGTTTATCTTCCGCACGCATAAGCTAAACATAGCATAGCATAGCTAACGCAGGTAAACAAGCTACCGAAAGTCGTCGTTAATTGTCGTAAAAAAGTCAAACTGTCGGAATTTATCGCTTATTTTGGGCTTTGAACATCATTAAATGATGTTTTCCTTTGCTTAAATTTTTATTTTGTATCTTTTGTTATGTTTTCATTTCGTGGGTTGCAACTTCCCCCTGATTTATTTACTTATATATTGCTTATTGCCAGTATATCCCAGATTATTCAAGATTTTTGGGAGTATAATACAAACACAGTATTTTTTATTTTTTTTTACACGACGGCCAAAATCAGGCGTCCAATGAATTTAATTTATACAGTACCCCCCAATATTTTGTGTCTCTACATTACCAAGCCGTTATTTTTTTTAGGCCAATTCCGATATTAGTCAGAAATAAAATTGGATAACTGATTGATATGCCATAAAAAGATGAGTTAAAAAAATGTATCTTCTGCCTCACGCTGCCAAATTCCTTATCACGATTATTTTCATCAATATTCTAATCCCAACTCATCACATCATTAATACAAATATTCATCATCAGGAAAATGTGCGTTTTTACTTTTCAACAAAGAATATGTAAATAGCTTTAAATGCAAAATGAAACTAAATGAATGCATTTTTATAATTTTAGAACAAATTTAACATTTAACAACAAATATCAAATGTACACATAGCTAGCTGAATAAATATGATTTTGCCCAGTGTCCAAATCCGACAGTGGATTTTTGCTGTCCTCTCTTCTGTTGAGATGACTCGCTCTCATCAGTTCATTGAGTGACCTCACGCTCCCGCTGCAGGGTGTACTCGCTTATTGTTTGCCCCCTGGTGGTTGGCTGACTACTGCTTGAGAAAGTGCTTGATTCGATACACCGCATTGTGAAAGTAAACATTGCCGACGATCAGGTTCATTCAATCGTGGCTGCCGAAATTGTACGCCTCATGAAAACTTGATGACTTCTGCTTGTTTGCTTCATTTCAAGCGGGCGTGCGTTTGTGTGTGCGTGTCTAGGTTCTGACGGGTTCTTCAGGTCTGTTTGGAGGCCACGCCTCGTCGCCGTCGTCTGCGCCGCTGCAACGGCAGCAGCGGAGGAGCCTGTCGCTCCACGAGTACATGAGCATCGGCCTGCTGAAGGACGCCGGCATCTCGGTGCCCGCCGGCATGGTGGCCAGCTCCTCGGACGAGGCCTACGCCGTTGCCAAGCAGATCGGTCAGTCATGCAAAACAGCGCCCGCTGTGCAAGAACTGGAAGAGCAACCCTGGGCCCGGTTGTTCAATTCTCTGTGATTTTAAACATTGTTTAACCCGTAACCACTTATTAAATTCTTAACCCGCCGTTAACTAACCGACCGTTAAATATGCATTGTTCAAAACATCATGGTTAGTCATGCTGTTAATTATCGGCACTGTCAAAGTTAACCATGCCGTTTTTATGTCACTGGTTAGCACCAATATATCCCACAATTCCTCTTTTTTTTTTTTTTACTTCCGTTCCTGGTCGTCGAAAAAAAATGGATACTATTGAAACGACCCCTGGCACTCGCCGGGAAAAAAGGTTTTCAGCTGACGAAAAAGTTATTAATAAAATTAAATAACTGTGTATTTTCCGACAATATTTTGTGTAATATTATTGTATTTTTGCCAATATTTTTGCAGCATATATCTCATGTTTTTGTCCGATTTGTTTCTCATATTTTTGTTTTGTCTAACATATTTGTAATTTTGACCGATTTGTGTAATATTTTGATCGAATAGTTTTGAAATACTTGTTTTGTTTTTGTATTTATTTACTTCTTCTAATATGTGTGTATTTTTCCTCTAATATTTGTAATTAAAGCAAATCTTTTTTTGTAATTATTGTTTTAAATTAAAATTAATACAAAATAATTATTCTATTAAATTTAAATTATCCATCCATCCATTTTCTGAACCACTTACTCCTCACATGGGTCGCGGGGGATGCTGGAGCCTATCTCAGCTGTCTATGGGCAGTAGGCAAGGGACACCCTGAACTGGTCACCAGCCAATCGCAGTTCAATTAATTTAAATGAAATAATTAGCCGCTATTCACAGTGTTGTTGTGTGTTTAATTATTGACGGGAAAGTGAACAAGAAACATCTCTCTAAGTCAAGCCCTCGGTAGATTATTTTTCTTGCGCTCAAC
Source organism: Festucalex cinctus (assembly GCF_051991245.1). Lineage (NCBI taxonomy): Eukaryota > Metazoa > Chordata > Actinopteri > Syngnathiformes > Syngnathidae > Festucalex > Festucalex cinctus. Next base: position 15,184,873 of record NC_135421.1, read on the forward strand.
TGTCATCATGAAGGCAGCATTAGTCACGAACGCGGAATTAGCCACACTGTTAAAAAGATGGCGGCGGTCCTTAGGTGTGTTAACTTTTAACAGCAAGTTAACAGCTGGTAACTTAAGAGTTTTGAACAACACAATAACAGTGCCGATCAAGTTAACGGTCGGTTAAATCTACTTAACCAGCGGTTAAAGATATAACTGAGTTTTGAACAACCGGTCCTGGTCGCTCCACTGTGTCATCGAAATAAAGTTACCGGTTATAGACAGTTGTCTGACACCCGCATGCGAGTTTCCAAGCATGCAGAACCACCTCTGAGCTTTTGTGTCTTAAATAGCCATTAGCGCTGCTAAACGCGGCGTCGCGGCCTCCGTGGAATCAAGTGACAACAGCCGTACTGTCGTTTGATTGGATGAGGCCTTTTTTTTTTTTTTTTTTTTTTTTTTAAACACAAAGGTCAGCAGCACATATTCTGCTCGCACCACAAAATAGACCAGGTCATCAATTTGGTAACAGGCGCACACTTGTATTTTTGTTGTTTTATTTGGGGAGAAAATGTTAATCTGCAGGAATACAGTTATTAAAAAAAAAAAAAAAAATGTGTTTATGCATTTGTAATTTTTTTTCTAGATTTTTAAAAATTCATAGGTCACAATTCGATTTGATACAGATTAATACCAATAACGAATTTATAAGTAGATAATTGCATTTTTTTTTTTCCCCCTCAAATTTAGAAAATGCTAATCAGTGAACTTGTGTATGTACACTGTAAGATTTGTATAAAAATGTATTTATTTATTTGAAACTTCACGCTTATAACTGAGTTTTCAGTCTGTTTTGTGTTTAAACAGCATTGAAATAAAATATTAAGGCTTAATGTGCCATGAATATAACATTCTTCCATGTTTAAAGTGCGAACCCTAACCCCTAAGAAAGATGTTTTGTTGAATATTTACATAAAAAAAAAAAAAGTTGTTTAAACATCGATGTGGCCCATATTGAATCGATACGAGAATTGTGCACTGTGCTGTAATATCTTGATGTATTGCCAAATCAATTTATTTAACACCCCTATAACCTATACGTCACAAAAATATTCATATTAAAAAATAGTCATATTTTTGGAATCAAACGTCATATTACGTACAATATGAGTGAAAAAATAGTCATTTGTTTTCAAGAATACATTTTTTTTGTCTACGAAGAAAGAATTTGCAATATTAAAAATTCAAATTCTGGGGGCGAAGAAAAGAAGTAGAATAATAAAATTTTCCCGATTTGTATAGCATGCTAATGATGACGCTATGCTTTTTTTTTTTTTTTTGTCAGGTTCGAAGGACCTGGTGGTGAAAGCTCAGGTGCTGGCGGGCGGACGAGGGAAAGGAACGTTTGAGGGCGGACTGAAGGGAGGCGTCCGGATTGTATACTCGTAAGCGCTTCCCTCCTCCGCCATAATAATGATGATCATGTCATGATTGTGGTGCTTGGATTACATTACTAGCTGTGGTTTTTTAAAAAAAAAAATATATATTTTTAAAAACAGGTAACCAGTAGCTCTATTGGAATCAAATTTCCAAGTAACCTTGCAAGAAAGTATTGAGATAATAATGAACGCTTGCAAAATTGTGTGTCATGCGGCAGGCCCGAGGAGGCGCGGGACATTTCGTCGCAGATGATCGGTCGCAAGCTGTACACCAAGCAGACGGGCGAGGCGGGTCGCATCTGCAACCAGGTGTTCATCTGTGAGAGGCGATACCCGCGCCGCGAGTACTACTTTGCCATCACCATGGAGAGGTCCTTCCAGGCGAGTACATCGCAACTAAAGTCCTTCACAGAAAATAAATACAGAAAATAAAATAATACAAATATATTAAATTTTATATATATTATATTATATATTATTATATAATATATACAAAATAATAAAAAAAAAATCATGCTCTCATAAAAGCAGGACTCGAAACACGCACACACACACACACACACACACATACACACACTTAAAATAAATTTGAGAATAGTCTGTTTGTTTTTTTGTTTTTGTTTTTTAAATCAGAAATAAGTTACAACAAAATAAGACAGAAGTAAGATTTTGTTTATTTCTTTAATTTATTTTACGAGAAGGAAAAACTCTTAATTTGACAATCTGGTTGGAATTTCTTTGCAAAAAAAAAAGTTGCAGTTTAAGTTTGAATTGTTTTACCAAAAAGACTTGAAATATTTTACAGTAGTCATCTTTTTTATTTATTTATCAGAAATAAAACAACAAAATTAGACAGCAGTAATATTTTGCTTTTTTTTTTTTTTTTTTTTTTTTTTTAAATCTTACAAGAAGAAAAAGTCCTATTTTGACAATCTAGTCAGAATTTCCTTTGCAAAAAAAGTCGCAATTTAAGTTTGAATTGTTTTACCAAAAAGACTTGAAATATTGTACAATAGTCTTTTTTCTTTTTTCTTTTTTTTAAATCAGAAATAAAACAACAAAATAAGACAAAAGTAATATTTTGGTAAATTTTTTATTTTTTTATTTTACAAGAATAAAAAGTCCTAATCTGGTTGGAATTTCTTTGCAAAAAACAAAACAAAAAAAAACCTTGCAATTTAAGTTGGAATTGTTTTACTGAAAAGACTTGAAATATTTTACAATAGTCTATTTTTTTACTATAAAAAAGTCAAAAGTCTACAAGGATGAAGTCAGTTTACAAAAAAATGTCACATGACGAGAATAAATCTTTGATTTGGTGGTACAAAGTTGTAATAATGAGTCAGTTTATTTCTCAAGGAAAGTCTAAATATTTTGAGAAATTGGGTGCATTATTTAGATTTTTTTTTTAGTTTTTAAAAATTATTTTTATTAGTTATTTATGGTAATTATTATTATTGTATTATATGTATTTTTTTAGTAAGATTTTTATTTTTTAATGTATTTATTTTTCAAGGAGAGTCATTATTTGACAATCTAGTTGGAATTTGAATTGTTTTACTAAGACTTGAAATATTTTAGAATAGTCTATTTTTTTTATTATAAAAAACTCAGAAATGTACGAGAATGAAGTCAAGTTTACAAAAAAAAAAATCATATAATGATAATAAAGCCTTGATTTGGTGGTGCAAAGTTGTAATAATGAGTTAGTTTATTTCTCAAGAAAAGTCAAAAGATTTTGAGAAATTGGGCGCATTATTTAGAAAGATTTTTTTTGTTTTTTAAATTTTTATTATTTATTATTTTATTATTATTATTATTGTATTATATATGCATTTTTTAGTAAGATTTTTATTTTTTAATGTATTTATTTTGCAAGAAGAGAGAGTCATAATTTGACAACCTATTTGGAATTTGAATTGTTTTACGAAAAAGACTTGAAATATTTTAGAATAGTCTTAGTCAAGTTTACAAAAAAAGTCATGACGATAATAAAGCATTGATTTGGTGGTGCAAAGTTGTAATAATCAGTCAGTTTATTTCTCAAGGAAAGTCAAAATACTTTGGTGTGAAAAATTAGGTGTGTTATTTAGAAAAAAATGTTTTATATTTGAATCTGTCAAGAGTCAGGATATGAAAAAAAATTGTGTTTTAAAAGAAAAAGCTAGAATAAAAAAAACTTTTTTTAACAAGGAAAAGTCATATACTGAAGTCAGACTTTTTCTTGTAAGAAAGACTGAAAAAAAATCATCTTTTGCTGCTTGTTTTTTTTATATATATATTTTTTAAATAACGAAGTGTAAAACCCCCCAAAACATTTTAATTAATTAAAAAAAAAAATCCAATCAAATATTTCTCAAAAGAGGTAGTACCATTTACAAGATGTTTGTGCACCACTAGATGGCAACAAAGTTCTCCAATGTTTTTTGTTGTTGTTGTTGTTTGTTTGAATTTTCCAAACATGGACTGGAGCTTACTGTGAAGATTGAGACTCTTATATCAATCAATATATAACCGATCCACATTTAGAAAAGGGACAAAAGAAGCTTGCGGCATTCACGCTGCAGTGCACATTTGTATTCAAGCTGCTGTTTGTGTGTGTGTTTGCCACAGGGCCCTGTGTTGATCGGCAGCGCGCAGGGGGGCGTCAATATCGAGGACGTGGCGGCGGAAAATCCCGACGCCATTGTCAAGGAGCCCATCGACATCGTGGAGGGCATCAAGATGGAGCAGGCTCTCAAGGTGGGTGGTGACATCGATCGCCGAAAAGTCAAAGGCGCGTGAAAAGAGGAATTGTGTGCGTTCGCGCCGCCGCGTCCAAATCCCAAACCATTCTTTTACGCTTTTGTGCATCCGCTTTCTTTCCATCACTATTCCACTTTTCCGGGAGACCACACTCTCACTTTGTCGACTTTTTTTTTGTCATGCTTTCATTTGTTGTTGTGATTTAGCAATTGACCAAAGATGAAAAGAACTTTTTTTTTTTTTTCCTCTTTTCACAATCAACAAATAAGCCGAATATTTCAACATGTCATCATATGAAAGCAATACTTATGTGTTTGTCGCACCAAAGTCAATTACGCCGATACTCTGAATTGTTTTTGAGGAAAAAAAAAGTAGGAGTGTGCCAAAAAAAAATCTGTTCTCCTAAGAATCGCGATTCTCATTTAGTACCAGGGTTATTATAGTTTTGGAATTTTCATTTTAGTTAGGTTTTTTTTTTTATTTCGTTTTGAGTTTTATTTTTTAAATTTAGTTTGTTTGAATTAGTTTTCAGGGTGGTTCTATTATTTATTTAAAAAAATAATAATTTTAGTTATTTAATGCTTAATTTTAGTTTTAGTTCGTTTCAGTATTAGTTTTAGATTTAAAAATGTGCATGACTGGTGCGCAATATTTAAAAAAAAACAAAAAGCAGCACAGACGTCATTTTTTGGTGCTTTTCTATTGACTGTTGCGAGATGGCGTCACTTCTGTGTGGCACACTTTCAAACGTCCTTATTCCGCTTAATATCAAAATAAATTGACTTCAAACCACATTTCAAATCATCCTCAAAGGCTCATGCATTAGATTGATTACCAAACACTAAAACGAAGGACATTTTTGCTATCATTAGAGTTAGTTTTAGTTAGTTTTCTAAACATAAAATGTAGTTTCAGTTAGTTTTCATTTTTTAAAAAGCATTTTCGTTTTTATTTCGTTAACGAAATTTTTTTGAATTTTAATTTTAGATTAATTTATTTTTAGTTAACTAAAATAACCTTGTTTAGTACGATTTAGAAACGATTTTAAATGTTTTGATACTGTTTTACCCTTGTTTGTGTACTTGGAGCGCTGGTCATGTTGTGCCCGATTTGGCCACTAAGGGGCAGTATGGTTCTGCGCGTTCTGATACACAGTTAAGTTGTAGCCACATTAGAGAGAAGAAGGAAAAGAGTCACAATCAAGTTATGCCAATAATTTATTTTTATTTTATTTTTTTTGCAATGTAGTAAGAGCATATGTCGGTGAGTCATGTTAAGATGCTTCTCTGTATACATTCCTGAAGCATTTTGTATGAATAGGCATTCTTTTGAGGCATGAAAGTGCCGCGAGTTGCCCGCTAATTAGCATTAGCCAGTTAGACTGGAGTAGATCATAACAATTATTTGCTCATCTATAAATTGAAGCAGAAATCATTGTCAATCAAATCATTTTGAATCAAAAATCATTCCGAATTGAAAATGGATTCTGAATCGGATCAAATCATGAGACAAAGATTTCCCAACCCTAGAAAAAAGGTCATTATGTTTATATTTCGAGCAAGTCGTATTTTTTATTTAGATCATTTGTTTATTGTTAGAAAATTGTTCATTTAACAAGGTAAATCCTTCAGTTCATCGTGCCAGGCTCTGTACTGATGTTTTGGTTTGCCACAGTCTTGCACGAATGGGAAAAAAAAAAAAAAGGGTCGCGGGGGGTGCTGGAGCCTATCTCAGCTGGCTCTGGGCAGTAGGCGGGGTACACCCTGGACTGGTCGCCAGCCAATCGCAGGGATTTTAAACATATAAGGGCCAAAACATGCCTTGTAAAAATTAAACTGCACTAAAAAAACTAACCACCAGAGGGTGCTATAACAACACAAATGGAAATCAACCTGACTTTTTTTTTTTTTTTTTTTAAACAGATGTGCTGCTTTTAATATCATGATATGATGACAACAACGATATATTGTGGCAGTTCTGATATCACGAAATCACGATATGGTTCCATCCCGTAGGTGGCACAGAAGATGGGCTTCCCGCAGCCGCTGCAGAAGGAGGCGGCCGAAAACATGATCAAGCTCTACAACGTCTTCATCAAGTACGATGCGTCCATGCTGGAGATCAACCCCATGGTGGAAGACTCCTCTGGCGTCGGTATACAACCTCGCACAAAAACAAAAATGAAAAAGGAATCAAGCAACAGTTTGTAAGTTAAAAGATCTTGAAAAGGTCACACCATTATCCCGTTTGGCGCCTGCAGTGATGTGCATGGACGCCAAGATCAACTTTGACTCCAACGCCGCCTACCGGCAGAAGGAGGTTTTCAACCTGCAGGACTGGACCCAGGAGGACCCGCGAGACCGCCAGGCGGCCAAGGCCGATCTCAACTACATCGGCCTGGACGGAACCATCGGCTGCCTGGGTGCGTCAGACACACATCAACAAAAACAACATCCAGAGTGTTGCCGATAAGTACTCGACACATTGACCCCTTGTACGTCTGTTTTGTTTGGTACGCTGTCGGAAGCGAAAGTTTGACGCTGACGTCGATATCTAAATTCTTAACTCTGTCGTTAGCTCATGCTGGAAGCTCACGTTGAAGCGAACATTGGACGTTGGCTTTAGAGAGAACATTTAACTCATTCATTCAGCAGTTGTATTAGTTTTTGACTGATTTTGCAAGGCAATATTTTATGGCAATATTGTTGTATCACTATCAAAACATGGAACATACAAAAAGAAAGATTAGTCTCTTCTTCCATCAAAAAAAGTATATTTGTATGTCTTTCCATTTTGCAGGATTAGCATTAGAATGCAGCTAAGATTCATCATTACATTCCTGGTGAAAACAATGACAAAAAAAAAGCTTGTTGCAACATGGCCCTGGCTGATCTCTTATACTCTGCTTCCAACTGCTGGCCGTTTTTTGTAATAACTACCATTGCTTTAAGCCACCTCTTCTTGTTAGAAGCTGCATCAAAGCCTTCTGTTGCTAATGCTCTTGCATAAAAAAAACGTGTAAATACGGTTTGGGGAGTCAAGGACAAAGTATTAAAAAACGCGTTTACACGTTTTTGGGTTTCAATGAGTTAAAAGCGATACTTGACTTATTGAACCATTTTCAGCAGTGAAAAGTTAATATTTTGTCCAGAATGAATTTGATCACTTCATGATTTTTCATGTGCAATTAATACTATTCAAAGGTAATTTTTCTACTTGCTGTCGATTGATGATGACATCACTTGTGCTGAGGAAGTAGGTAACTGTCAATCATGGCTCAGTTTACTGACCAAACCCAGAAAACAGATGAGCCATGATTGGCCGTTACCTACTTCCTCAGCACAGGGGATGTCATCATCAGTCGACAGCAAGTAGAAAAACAACTTTTTAAAGGTACTAATTGTACATGAAAAATAATTAAGTTACTACATTAATTATAGACAATTTATTAACCTTTTTGCTGTTGAAAATGGCTCAATGAGTCAAGTGCTACTGCCAACTACTGTAGTAGATGTGCAATTACACTTTATTGTTCCCGAAACAGATATAAATATACTTTTGTTTCTTGATGAAAGAGCAGACTATTAGCTTTCTTTTGGTAGGGTCAATGTGGTTTTTTTTTTCTTCTTCTTCTTCTTCTTTTTTTATTTTTTTTTATTTTTTATTTTTTTTTATTTTTTATTTTTTAATATGGCAATAGAACACAATATTCTGTGGGCCTTGCAAAAACAGTCCAAATCCAGTAAAACAGCCGGGAGCAAAGGGGGCTTGATTCACTCAAAATGGCTGCCAGTCAAGAGTTAAGGTTGATGCTAACACTATAGGACTATAGGTAACGTTTATAACTAGTTGGTTCTCAGGGAGCTAATATTGGTTGGGGGGGGGTATATGGGTTAATGTCGCTCTTTCTTACTGCTAACGTTGGAAGCTAACTTCTTTTTTTGCATCAACTTGCGCTTGCCATTTAGTGAACGGCGCGGGCTTGGCCATGGCTACCATGGACATCATCAAGCTGCACGGCGGCACGCCCGCCAACTTCCTGGACGTGGGGGGCGGGGCCACTGCCCACCAGGTCACCGAGGCCTTCAAGCTCATCACGTCCGACAGGAAGGTGAGGACGAAAAGGAAAACCCGAGAGCTAAATGCGCTAACGCTTAGTGCGCTAACCGTTTCCCCGCAGGTTCAGGCCATCCTGGTCAACATCTTCGGTGGCATCATGCGGTGCGACGTCATCGCCCAGGGCATCATCATGGCCGTGCGTGACCTCGACCTCAAGATCCCCATCGTCGTGCGGCTGCAAGGTGCGAGAAAACGTCCGTGCTCGTTCACCAACACGGGCGACGATTCGACATGATTGCTAATGGCCACTTTGTTAGGTACCCGCGTGGACGACGCCAAAGCGCTGATTGCCGCTAGTCCTCTGAAGATCCTGGCCTGCGACGACCTGGACGAAGCCGCCAAAATGGTAGGCACGCACGCACGGACGCACGCACGCACGCACGCGCAAGCTAATGTTGGCTTGGTTTTCATGCCCCGCCCCGTCGCATATTTTTTTGCAGGTGGTCAGGCTTTCAGAAATCGTGTCGCTGGCCAAGGAAGCGCAAGTGGACATCACCTTTCAACTTCCCATCTGACCTTCGCAGTCGCCGCAAGCACTTCCTGTTTGACCTCATCTGGACACGCCCCTCCCAAAAGTAGCCCCTCCTTCTTCCTTCTTCCTGTGTGACCTGATGGTGGCACTAACACACCAACCTTTTTTTTTTTTTGCTTTCTCGTTGCTATCTTTACGATCTTTGAATACGCACAAGTATTTTACATTGTACCACATTTTACCATCTAAATGCACTTTCTTACAACACACATACATGCATACACTCTACACAAACGTGCTCTTATTCACTCTCGGTCTCTCCCCCCCTTGCTCTCTACATCTCCCTCTCCCTCCATCCCTCTCTCCCTCTCGTTCTCTTTCATCCCTCCCTCCCTCCCTCTCTCCCTCCTTCCTTTCCTCTCTCTCTCTCTCTCTCTCTCTCTCTCTCTCTCTCTCTCTCTCTCTCTCTCTCTCTCCCTCCCCATCCCTCCCTCTCTCCCTCCATCTATCCCTCAACCCATCCCTCTCTCTCTCTCTCCCCCTCTCGTTATCTCTTATACCTCCCTCCATCCCTTCCTCCCTCTCTCCCTCCATCAATCCCTCTCTCTCTCCCTCTTGTTCTCTCTCTCATCCCTCCATCCCTCTCTCTCCATCCATCCATCCCTCCCTCCCTCTCTCCATCCATCCTCTCTCTCTCTCTTTCTTTCTCTCTCTCTCTCTCTCTCTCTCTCCCTCGCTACCTCCATCCCACCCTCTCTCCCTCCCTTCCGCTCTCTTCCTCTCTGTCTGTCTGTCTCTCTCTTGCTCCCTCCCTCTCTCACTCACACTCCCTCTATCTACGCACGCACTCGTACCACACCTCAGTCAGTCTGCCAGTCAGTCAGTGACTCCACACTCTTCCACCCCTGCTGTTTTCCAATGTCGCTGAATTATGGTGGAAGTCATTTTGTGTGTATCAAATCCATCATGGAATATGATGTCCATAAAGCAAACGTGCCCCCCCTCCCAATATGGCGACAGCAATGAGCAAATGTGGCCGAGCGATAACGCCACTACCGCTTCCACGGTAAGCGACTCAATTTCCTCCCGGATAACGCGCCGATAAACAACACGACGGCGGTGATTTGCAGGCGGGAGATTGCCATGTTGCGTATATTACACCCCCCATATATCAAGCCCACCGCCGGCTTAGCGTGGGTGAGTTTGCCAACATTTTGCAATGTGATGATTGTGTCTTGCAGGATTGTTCTTGAGATATCGGTACAATCCATAAACAATATTAGGACAATGATAAAAGTGTCATCTTATGATATCAATGTATTTGGACAACATTAACAATAGTATGACCATCTCAAATTTGGCCAACAATTCACAAGTAGTCATAAAAGGATATCACATCATTTGGCCAACATGAACAAATCGCAATATTTGAACATTAGGGATATTTTACCATATATTTGATGGCAACAGTATCTCGATATGGGAGTATTTAGATAATAGTAATACTTAGAAATGGTGTTTTTTGATCAAATACTGTCATACAATTTCAATGTCTACATTGAATTTCCAACTTGATACAATATTTGTTCAACAATTGAGACACAATTGCCACACGATATCACAATACCAAAATTGGCTAATGATATCCTGATACTTTATCTTTGGCCAAATATGATATCATGTACAATAAGACGTCCCGATTATTTGGCCAAAGTAAGCAATATTATTATGCTATAAAACAATATTTGTCCAGCGTTAGCATTGGCATTAGCATACGATATCAGTGTATTTGGCCAACGTAGGCAGTTTAATATCATGATACCGCGATGGATGACAACAGTCTCAATAATTGTCCAATCACATCTTGATGATGAATTGTGACATTTGATGTTCGACGTGTTGATGCTGCACACCGGATACCAGCTTGCTAATATCAATCTTTGACACCTGTGTATCGATACTGTACCATGAGCGGTAAGGATAGCGGATGTGGATACTTGGCACTGGTGGAGCCAGATGTTGAATCACGATCGTGTCGCCATATTTGACAACGCGGTTCCCGATTTAGCTCCTTTTTGTCCTTTTTATTTTTTGTCCCTTTCTCCTCCATTTCCTCTCGCGTGCTGGCTGCTATCGACACTGATCTCATCCTGGTGAATTATTCACCGCTGCTGTAATGGAACAATTTATTTTATTTTTTTTGTGAAGAAGCCACAGCGGTATCATCAACGTGAGCTTCAGCTCCCCCGCGGCGAGTCTAAAAATGGAGTAGCGGCAACGCTAAATCACCTGGTGGGATTTGAAATTGAAAATGTCGTCGACTTCTTATTAACGCGGGAGGCGCAAATGTCGCACGTTTGTCTTTGTCTGTTACTTTTTCTCACACTGGAAATTGATATTTATTTGCTATTACTGCGAGATTTGGTCAATTATCAACAATCTGGTATCAATGTAGCGATACTATCAAGATACTGTCTCACCATTTTTGGATAACATTAGCGTCACACTACATGGGTAATGCTATCAGTTATTGGTGTGTTTAGCAAACATTCTATCATGAAATATTACTACAAAAGGTCATATTTGACAATATCCCATTAGAGGATTTTAATATTTGGTAGCAAGAGTATAAAGACACAAAATGACTTTTTAATACACTCATGCATTTTTTGGCTAATGTTAGTTGTGATATTGTGATACAATATCATGATGCAATATGGCATCCTTTTATATGCACATTATCATACCATACTGTAATATTTCATAACTTGAGTGTCATGAGTCACTCTTGTCATGATAACACATTGCAACATTTGACAATATCGGAGTGGTATCATGATAGTCAAGAAAAAAAACAATACAGTATGTGATATTTCTGATGATACAGTATACGCTATCAATACATGGCTCCACCCCCCTGACCTTCCGCCACCATCATGCCACATGGGATTTAAGGCAGGAAAAGCCCCTCCCCCTTTTTGTGTTTGTTTGTTTTTGTGACCTAAGCGACGTGGATGAAATGTTGTAAATAACCAAAGTGACGCTCTGCCTCTGTAAGATATTTCTGCTGCTTTAGTCATTGGACGAGACGAATAAATAAAAACAGGACATGAGCGGGCGGGGGTCTTCACCTTTTTGGAACCAGGGCGCCATTCATGGACAAGTGGATGAATAATTGAAAGAAAGCGCCTCGAAAAGAAAGATGAAAAAGAATTGGATTTTCATCCCGAGTGCGTCGACTCATCAATCATTCGATCAATCAATCAATGATTCTTCATCGATAAGTTCCGCTGACTGACATTGAAGTAAGAATTGCATCCGAAACTCCTCTCAAATGCAGCTAAGGACAATTAAAGAGCACCACAACCTTGTGGGGTTCTGTAAAAATAATATAACACAAAAATAATACAATAATAATAATAATTTACAGTTAAAAGGCTCAGAGGCAGTGAGGCACTATGCAGAACTTAGTACATTGTACAAGTTTTGGCATTACATAAATGCATAATTGGACATTTTCCTTTTTATGGGCATTTGTTTGGCTTTTTCAGTCACATAGCGTGATATATTGTAAATTTTTTTTTGACAATATGTCAAAATTCGTAGACATCGTGTATCGTGATATCGATATCGTGGGTCAAATATCGTCACAGTATCGAATCGTGGTTTACCCGTATCGTCCCTATATATATATATATATATATATATATATATATATATATATATATAAAAATGCAAACACAAAAATATAATAAAATAATAGATAATAAAATATATATAGATATAAAAGAACATATATAATCTAAAAATATAATGATAAAATATAATATAAAATAAATAAATATCCTCCCTTGACAAACCCCTCAGCCTGTTTCTTGTAAGTCCAACTACAGCCACAAGATGGTGCCAGAGAGGGCAGGTTTATTTAGTGACATTTGTTTTGCAATGTCATAAGGACAATTTAAATGAAAAAAATATATATATTTTTTAAATTGCACACTCACTCTTTAAGCATCTCTATTTTCTTTATACATTATTTGTTCAGCATGTCCTTATATATTAATTTCCATTTCAAAAAGCATTACTCATCCGATGCAATTATTCATTTGAGAATTTGAAGATGAAAGGCTGCATAATGCCACTATTTCTGGAAATATCATTTTTCCCCGTCTTAAAAGAAATTGTGTGTGTACGTCCGTTAAAATCCCCAGACTTGTGTGGTCCGCCCGCCATGTAATTGCAAATACTATTGGATGAAGTGGGTTTTTTTTTTTTTTTTTGGCAGCCATTTCAAGCTCCAAGTTGTGGAGAGAGCGCAAATTTCCCCATGCAGAAATAAAATCAACATGATGATGATAATCATAATCATCGTGGAGAGTTGGCCGCTTTTTTACATTTGGTCAATGCAAACCGAATGGAAGTACTTTCCAACAAGAGCAAATCATGTGTTTGTGCAATTTTTTTGTTTTTGGTGTAGAATGGGCAATTGCTAGGCAAAAAACATATTTTTGGGTGGTGAGGTCATCATATGCGGGCAAATGTCCAAAATGGTTATGCGTCCACAAGACCTTGAATGTGACATGTGACTCCGAAACACACTTTTGGTGAATGTTGCAGTTGAATGCCAATTGTCACGATTTTCCCGCCTGGCGCAGGTACAACAAAAATCTGTTGTGAGCCAAGCGAGCTGCCTGATGTTTGCAAGGAGACGATGATGGATCGATAAGATAAGAAGATAGGCAGCTTCGTTAATGCACGCGTCGCCAACATGGGGTACCAACCAACATGCACGCAGCGCAGAAAATGAGGCGCGTGAGTCATCGCATGCAGCAAATTTCGTCTCCTTGACAACCGCAGCCAGCGCTTGCGAGCTTCCCACCAGGCAGTGACGCACACACTGCATGCCCCCCGCCCCTGTGTTCAGGGGCAACCCCCCCCCAGATATTTTGTGGAGGTGCACTCCCTCTTGAGATTGGCACACTAACTACTCTATGTTTTTAGGGGTGCACCCCCTTAGTCAATTTAATGGTAGTGGTGTGCGATACTGCAAATTTTGGTATCGAACCGATATCAAGTAAATATAGGGCCGGTATCACCGATATCGATACTTTTTGAAAATTGTAATATGTCATGAAAAAAAAATAACAATTTAAGGTAACTGTTAGGGATGTAACGATATCCAAACATCACAATAATTATCACGATATTGTGGGGGTGTTGGCGATATTTAAAAAAGATCACAATATTGTAAATATATATATATATATATATATATATATATAGAGAGAGAGAGAGAGAGAGAGAGCTCATACTAAAAAAAAAAAGCACAATATTATGCTTTTGTACACAACAGCAATGCATATAAACCACCTACAATCTCTAATAACAATATCGAGGCACTTGATAATGCAAGCACACATTGATCGCTTCACAAGCAAATTAGGTTCCCCTTCATCTGACAATTAGCATAATTTTAAACATAGAAGGCCAAAACATCCCTAATGAAAATTGAGTTGCACTAATAAACGAGCCACTAGAGGATGCTAGAACTTCACAAATGGAAATCAACCTGACTTTCTTAACAGATGTGTTCCTTTTAAATATTGTAAACATGACGGCGACGATATTGTGGCAGTTTTAATATCACGATATTGCCCTTTTTCGTTACATCCCTAGTAACTGTATCATTGAATTGCTTATTCTCAATCAAATTTTGTAAGTGTTTTTGTATTGTTTCTTTTTTTAAAGGAGAGAAATAAGGACAAAGTTCATTGATAAATAGAAAATACTTCATCAGTGTTTTCACTGACATTTTTTAATGTTCTTGTAGTGCACAAAGTGACCATATGAAAACATGTGTTAACAAATACTTTATCATATACTGTTCAGAAACTACCAAAAAAATCTGCCTTCATCACTTCTTTTTCAACCAAAATGAGCAAGATGTTAAAGATGATCATGCAACAACAAATATAAACCATAAAACCACATGCACAACAAAAAATATATATATTTTTCAAGTGCAGTACTGCATGTGTTGATGCAATCTACTAAAAAGATGAGATACTAAGTCATGTGATTGAGTCAGGTCGTCAGGTTTCCTCGTTTAAGTGCTTTTCTGGTGCACCACTTTTGGGTGTTTTTGTACTTCTGGGGCTGTGGTTTCCGCCCACTGATCTGACTGATAGCCTGTACACACCTGTTCAAGCCGTTGACGTCACAGGGCGGCCATCTTGCTACTCCCACCTCGCCAGCAGACTACTGTATCAACTATACGCTATCTATACGTACAGATGAGACATATAGAGCTCGGAGGCAAGTTGTCAAATGTGTGAAGTCCTCTTGTTTATGTTAAATATAAAACATGATAAACGATGCTGTTTCTACTAAGTAGTGTCTCAAATGTTCTCCAATTTGGATCGTGTAAATGTATAGGATCATATGGCAAGAAACGTTTCTTGGGAGGAGCAATATGGCCGCCTCGCCACCTCAAATGTCTTGGCCTATTGGCTATTGTTCCCACGTTTGACCCCTGTGACCCCGTCCCGTGTTCGGGGTGATGTTCTCGTCATTTCAATCAATCCAAACTTTGATTACTTTTCCATCCAAGCCAATTTTGGCTGACACGCAACGCAAAACTGCTGCTGCTGCTGTTCACTTGTTCCATCCTCCTTTTTTTCTTCACCCTCTTCTGTTCTTTTTGTCTTCTTTCCTCATTTTCTCTTCCTTCTTTTTGTTCTCTGTGTCATCATCGTCAGCAGGAGGTGTCCAAATGTGTTTTTAATTTCAGCAGCGACCCGGGAAGCCCTCCAGAAATGGACAAATATTCTTTCATCAATATTTGCCTGACTAAATGAGAGCTGGCGTCTCTTTCCGAGGAGGAGGAGGAGCGTTAAAGCCATCTGCCGACACTCCTCCTTTCTCTTCTTCATCTTTCTTCTTTTTTCTCTTCCACCTCCTTTCCTCTTCCTGCTCCTTTTCCACTTCCTTCTTTCTTGACCTCCTCCTCGTCTTGTTCCGATTTCTTACCCAGTCATCTTGCACCTCCTCTTCATCGTACTCCTTTTTCTTTCCATCCTCCTCTTCATCCCTCCTTCCGCTTCCTCCTGCTGCTGTCCTCCTTTAAGTCTTCTTGCACTACATCTTCATGCTTACTCCTCCTCATCTTTTCCTCCCCCTACTCCTTCTATCCATCCTCCTTTTCCTCCTCATCTTCCTTTCCCTCTTGTCCTTCATTTTCCATCATTCTACGCTCTTTCTTCTTCTTCCTCATTTTTCTTTCCTCCTCATTTCTTTCTCCTATCCATCACTCGCCTCCCCCTCACCCCTTTTTTCTACTTTCTCACCCTCATTCCTTTTTCTTATTCTTTCTTTCCTCTTTCTCCTCCTCCTCAGCCAAATGAAATGAAATCAATCCAAAGTCGGAAAAGGGGTCTAAAACGGAGGAAGATGGGGTGGGGGGTGATAGCCCCCCCCCCATTTGTGTTATCAGGGAGGAGCAAGCCGACCAGAAGATGACTTTCACAGATGGACGATCGTTCTCCTTGCCGGTGCGCCGACACAATTAACTGCAGGCGGGGTGCGGCGTTCGGTCGGAGTTCTTTCCTTTTTTTTGAATGATCGTCAACAAAGTTGAAAACAAAATCCAAAAGGTATGAAATCAGTCAGACGTAGTTGATGATTGACACTTTTTCCGACACTGCGGTTGGAAGATTTTTCAATTGAGTGCCGAGATTCCGTGGGCTGACCCCAAGTGACCATTCCGTTCTCCATGAACCCGGTCCCATTAAAAAAAAAAAAAAGTTGTATTTGTCAAAAGACTATTGAAATACCTTGTTACTGATTTATTGTTTGTCAAATTTGATTTATTTATTTGATTTATGTATATTTATTTACCAAAAAAAAAAAAAAAAAAAAGTGAGAGCGCCACTGCCACCTACTGTTATGGATGTGCAATTACGCTTGATTCTAGAACAGAAAACAAACAAAAACTAAAATTCAAAAAACAATTTCATTAACAAAATTAAATAAAAATGAAATGCTTTCTAAAAAAACAAACGAACTGAAAATACATTTTATGTTTACAAAACTAGCTAAATCTAATTATAATGATATCAAAAATATCCTTTGTTATAGTCTTTGGTAATTATTTGAATGCATGAGCCTTTGGGGAAGATTTGAAAAATGATTTTAAATACATATATTTTGATATAAACAGAAGTGACGTCATCTAGCAGCAGCCAATCAAAAAACACCATCAGATGTTGTCGCTCCCATGCTGTTTTTGAATATTGTGCACAAGTAATACACATTTAAAAAAAAATAACTCAAACTAATACTGAAACTAACTAAACCCAAGTATTTATTAAATAACTAAACCTAATAAAAACAAACAGAACCACCCTGAGAACGAATTAAAACTAACTCAATATAAAAAACAAAGCTTAAAACAAAATCAAAACTAACTAAAATTAAAATGATATAGCTATAAATAGCAGCAGTCGATGACGACGGCGACTGATGTGGCGCCGCGTGGGAGGCGTGGGAATTAACACGCGCGCGCACACACATTTCCGTATTTGGACTGAGCAGCTTGCAGGAAAAATGCGGGTGAGGTGGTTTCTTGTGCGCCTCGTTGTTGACGAGCGATGACAGCCGCTCAGTAAGCAAAGATGAAAGCATCCGCAGGGTCAAAAAACAAAACAAAACATACACAAGCACACGCACCCACAATGTACGTGCGATATGAGTCATGCTGTGGCTCCTCCCACCAGTTATTTATCATCAGCATCTTGCACAATAGAAATAAATGCAGGCTAAACATAATACGCAAAGTCCATCCATCCACCCATCCATCTTCGACCGCTTATCCGAGGTTGGGTCGCGGGGGCAGCAGCTTTAGGAGGGAAACCCAGACTTCCCTCTCCCCAGCCACTTCAACCAGCTCCGCCGGCAGGATCCCAAGGCGTTCCCAGACCAGCCGAGAGACATAGTCTCTCCAGCGTGTCCTGGGTCGTCCCCAAGGCCTCCGTAAAGTAAAAATAAAAAATATGCACTGCACTATTCATACGTGCAATGTTACGTAATTACTGGCATTCAATTGTTCCCTGACATTTATTCAATTGCCGCCTTGCACAATAGAAATAAGTTGAATTAATGGACAATAATCCACAAAGTCAAAAGAAAAAAAGTCTACAGCACACATGGATGCATGGGAACATGCTCAGGATGTGTCCATGTTGTGTGCATGGCTCCTCTCCCCAGTTTAGTAAAGATAGCTATCACCTTGCACAATAGAAATGAATACAGGCTAGACATAATCCACAAAGTTAAAAAAAAAAAAAAAAAAAAAGCTGCACTGCACTATTCTTCATACCTGCAATGTTACGTAATTACTGGCATCATGCGATTGTTCCTTGACATTTATTCAATTGCCGCCTTGCACAATAGAAATAGGTTGAATAAATAGAAATAATCCACAAAGTCAAAAGAAAAAGTCCACAGCACACATGGATGCGTAGGAACATGCTCAGGATAAGTCCAGGGTGTGTGCATGGCTCATCTCCCCAGTTTAGTCAAAATAGCTACCACCTTGCACAATAGAAATGAGACTAGAAATAGTCCACAGTCAAAAGTTTTGTGCACGCATGCAGTGTACAGCAGTCATACAATTTGTGTCATGAGCATTCCTTGCAACTCGCTGATGATAATAAAACTGTTCCCTTTCACAATAGAAATTAACACAACAAGCTATGTATATATGTGTGTGTGTGTGTGTGTGGGGGGGGTGTCCACAGTCAACTCAGTGCTTGCACACTTGCTTTCACACGATTACTATTTGTTCCTCTCACCAGTTATACATTTCAGAGCACCACCACCTTGCACAATAGAAATAAATGAATCCAAAATCTCCTGCCTTTGATGTACCGCCTCTCTCTTCAAGCATTTCTCCTTCTTTTGAAAAATGTCACCTGCTGTGGTTTGTTTTGCGAGGTGGCCACGGCTAGTTTGCCTCCTACAAATTTCCTTTGTTTATTGCCCGTCTTACTTGTTCGCTCGCTTGCAACGTCTCGGTGATGGATGTGGATTATTTTCTGAGAGGAACCACTTTCCAAATAAAAAACCTTCTCGGAGCTTCCAGAAAACTCTTTTATACACACTTGCACTTTATTGCACAATGTGATTAAGGGCCTAGCTGACTTTTTTTTTATGTACGACTGTGTGAATCATTCCTATGTTTATTTCTATTGTGCAAGGAGGCTATGTTATCATGACTAATTGGTGAGCAGAACTGTCACGTTTGTATGATGTGCACTTGCACACACAATTTTTGCGTGATCTTTTTTTTATTGGATACATTATTTCTAGTGGTTATGTGTATTTCTATTGTGCAACATGTCATCTTTAAACAAATAATTGGAGAGAGCGTCTGTCACATAAATTATCTGGTACAGAGTGTGCAATGATCTTTTTTAAATATGTGGATTTTTATTGTTGAAAAATGTTATAAACCCCTTGAGATCTCGTTTGTTTTTTCCTAGGCCTTGTGTTAATTTCTCTTGTACAAAGCGGCTGTTCTCATAAATAACTGTCGAGTGGCATTTAACATTAAATTTCCAACACGTGACAGAATGTGTGCTGATATTTTTATGACTTTTTTGATTATTTCTAGGCCCTGTGTTAATTTCTATTGTGCAAGGTGGCCGTTATTATAACTGTCGAGAGGCACTTGCGTTAAATTTCCGACGTGTCAGAATGTGTGCTGTTCTTTTTGTGACTTTTTGGATTATTTCTAGGCCCTGTGTTAATTTCTATTGTGCAAGCTGGCTGTTATCATAACTGTCGAGAGGCACTTACATTAAATTTCTGACGTGACAGAATGTGTGCTGATATTTTTATGACTTTTTTGATTATTTCTAGGCCCTGTGTTAATTTCTATTGTGCAAGGTTGCCGTTATTATAACTGTCGAGAGGCACTTGCGTTAAATTTCCGACGTGTCAGAATGTGTGCTGTTCTTTTTGTGACTTTTTGGATTATTTCTAGGCCCTGTGTTAATTTCTATTGTGCAAGCTGGCTGTTATCATAACTGTCGAGAGGCACTTACATTAAATTTCTGACGTGACAGAATGTGTGCTGATTTATTTATTTTTTTTACGACTTTTCGGATTATTTCTAGGCCCTGTGTAAATTTCTATTATGCAAGGCGGCCGTTGTCATAACTGTCCAGAGGCACTTGCATTAAATGTACGACCTGACAGAATGTGTGCTCTTCTTTTTGTGACCTTTTGGATTATTCCTAGGCCCTGTGTTAATTTCTATTGTGCAAGGTGGCCGTTATCATAACTATCGAGAGGTACGTGCATTAAATTTCCAACATGTGACAGAAAGTGTGCTATACTTTTTGTGACTTTTTGTATTATTTCTAGTCCCTGTGTTAATTTCTATTGTGAAGGAAGCCATTCTCATAAATAACTGTCGAGAGGCACTTGCATTAAATTTCCGACGTGACAGAATGTGTGCTGATTTTTTTTAATGACTTTTCAAATGATTTCTAGGCCCTGTATAAATTTCTATTGTGCAAGGTTGCAATTATGGCGACTAACTGACAAAGATGTCGGGTCCCAGCTTGCTCACACGTGACGGAACATGCGGCGTTATTTTATTGAGTGACTGTTGATGATTTCTAGTGTTTGTGTTTATTTCTATTGTGCAATGTTGACACAGGAAAGTTTGAAAAGTGTCATGGGCGAAAGTATTGGGACACAGGCTCAGATTTTATTTTATTTTTTTTCTGCTTTGAATGCTTCAGCTGACTTGTTGTAGTTGCATCGGCATCGTCCTGTGGGCCAGATGAATCTCACACCTTCGTCTCCATCCTCTTCCTCCTCCTCCTGCGTGTTGACCTTTCTTTGCTTCCCCCCGTCGGATTCTCTCATTTGTCGTCTCGGCGGGCACTTTTCCCAAAATGTCGCTAGCGACATTTTAAGCAAGTTTTGGCTCAATTTGACAAACTTCTGCAAAATGTATCAAATCATGGTGGCAGACGGAAAATAAGAGCAAACCTCAAATGTTCCTCCTTTTGGGGGTTTTCCAAGCAGAACTTTGCAGAACGCACATGAACGTTGATGAGTAACTGTAATGTGATGACTGGTGTGTAAAAACTAGTAACGTCTTCCATGAGTTGTTCCCCAAAAAGTGGCCATATACAAGTAAAGTACAATTGCCGGTAGCGCATTCAACTTTGTCAAGCGGGTGAGAATGGTGGTGATGCGCGTGACCGGAGGGTTAGGCCGGACCGTGCACAACAGCACCCTTGAAAAACAAAACCCAGAACCCCCACACTGTGAGCCAGATGTGCAAACCACTAGGTTTCCGTGTCATCCTAATTATCTTTCAATCAAAAATCGATCAATAATAATAATAATAATTTATAATACTAATAATAAATATAATAAAATTAAATAATAAATAAAATAAATAAATAATAAAAATAATAATAATTAATAATAATAATAATAATCAATAATTTTCAATAAAAAAAAAACACCAAAAAAAAAAACTCCAATCCAGAACCACCACACTGTGAGCCAGATGTGCAAACTGCTAGGCGTCCGTGTCGTCCTGTCGTGTCCGTGTCATGTCGCATTTAAGGCTTTTTTTTTTTAATCTTTAAATCAAAAATCACATCAGCAATAATAATAATATATAATTTAAAATTAATAAAAAGAATTTGATACATATAATTATGGAGTGACATGGGAGAAAAAAAAATAATGTATGTATAAATAATGTTTCTTGTCCGGACGAGAAACATATTTATTTATTTTTTTCACTTTAGGGGTTCTGTAAATAATAATTAGAATGATATTAAATAATAATAATAAATAATAATAAATAATCAATATAGTTAAATAATAATAATCAATAATCAATAACTTTCAACCAAAAAAAAAAATCCAACCCGGAACCGCAACATTGTGATTCAGATGTGCAAATCGCTAGGCTTCCATGTTGTCCTAATTAGGGATTTAAAAAAAAAAAAAGAAAAAATCTTTCCATGAAAAATAAATCTATAATAATAATAAAAAATAATAATAGTAGTTAATAATAACAGTAATAATAATAACTTTCAGTCAAAAAACCTACACAAAAAAAACCCTCCAACCCAGAACCACCACACTGTGAGCCAGACGTGCAAACCGCTAGGCGTCCTAATTATTTATTTATTTATTTTTTAAATAATCTTTCAATCTACATGCTCGATTGTCTAATTGAAGCCCCACAGAGGCTCATGACGCAAGGTCAGACCCGATTGTTGTGGGCCTGCACCCAAAACATTGCTCATATCTCCTTCCTCCCTCGTGTCATTTCCACGGACACCATCACGGCAATGAGACCATATGACTGACTGGTGCATCTACGAGGGACACTGGCTCACGTAGACATCTATTTTTTTTTTTCCTCGACCTCCCCATCTCTCGTGTCTTCCCTTCTAATCTAAGATCCCAGGGACCGACCGACTGACCACATGTCCAACTCTTTATTGGCATTTGACAGAAAAATAATTAATTAAGACGATGGGACGGCCAGCTCCTTTCATCTTTTTTTGACATCGTCACATTGAAAGTCATCAATCACGCCGACGTTTTGTCCACCATCCGTCGCACTGCAATTTCCAACAATTTACAATTTGCTTTTTCACATCATCGACATATTTCACACAAGTCCCAGTTTTTGTCAACATTCACATATTTTGGTGAAATCTCACTTTTTTTTTTTTTTTCAACACAATTAAAAATTTTGACACAATTGACATGTTTGGCAAACTTGCCAAATTCTTGCACGATTTTTGAAGCCTTTCACAGTTTTTAGCACAATTAGTGTGTACAATTTATATTTTTGAAACTACATATACATATATATATATATATATATGTATATATATATATATATATATATATATATATATATATATATATATATATATATATATATATATATATATATATATATATATATATGGCAATTCACATTTTTGACACAATTTGCAGTTTTTCTCTTTATTACAGTTTTTTTTTTTTTTTTGTACATTTTGTATTTTTGACACATTTCTCATGTGTTTTGATACATCTCATTTTGGTCAAATTACTCCCTACTTGTTTTTGGCACAAACAGGCAGAAATATTAAATATGACATCATCATTGGAAAGAAAATGAAAATAACCAATTGTTGCTATATGTAGCAATAGCAGCTGTTAGCATGTTAGCAATTGCAATTTGAAAATGATACTAGAATTGCCAAAAATAAATAAAAAATACGGGTACCGTGCATATTTTGGAGTCAAGTCGCTGCAGAAGCTATTTATGTGTTAGCATAACAACTATTAGCATGACTTACCTTGAAGTGATAGAATTTTTTTTTTTATATCTCTGATTCATCGATTTAGAAAAACAAATAATCAAATTAAATTTTAAAATGAGTGTTCCTTGCAATCATAATCAAAACTGAGATATACAATAATACTAAAGCTAATGCTGAGCTCATTAAAGTGCTAATCACATTTGGCTTGTGCTTGATGTTATCGTATACAGAATAATATCTAGCTTAGATGGGTCGTGTGAAAGAGGCTAATGTTTAGAGCGACAAGCTAATGCTAACGCTAATTCGCCTGGCTGTGTTTGCTATTTGCACGTGACAGTGGAAAAAAAATATGTTTGGATGAGATGCGCGTTTGAAGCTTAAATGGGCTCATTGAATGGGGCTCACGGCTCAATGCTAATGCTAAGCTAATTCTGAAAATGGAGAATACAATCCTGCTTCGATGGGCAGCGCGAACGGGGCGAATATTCTTGGAGAGGAAACTAATGCCACTGCTAATTGGTCTGTGCTTGCTGTTTGTGATTTAGAACCTGTGAAAAATTATGCTTGGATAAGAAACACTAGATGGGCTGATTGAAGGAGGTTCACATCTCAGTGATAATGCTAAGCTAATGCTAATCGTAAAATGCTAAATGTCCAAATGTTAAAATAATAATAATAATAATATTAATAATAATAATAATAATAATAATAATAATAATAATAATAATAATAATAAATATTGGTATTATTGGTAAAATTGGTATGCCCGATAATATGGTAATAAAACATAAAATAAATAAAAATAAAATAAAATGGTAATATTGGTCTTCCAATAATAATAAAATAATAATAATAATAATACCATAATACTACTACTACTACTACTAATAATAATAATAATAATAAATATTGATATTATTGGTAATATTGGTATGTCTGGTAATATGGTAATAAAAAATAAAATAAATAAAAATAAAATAAAATGGTAATATTGGTCTACCAATAATAATAAAAAACATAATAATAATAATAATAATAATAATAATAATAATAATAATAATAATAATAATAATAATAAATATTGGTATTATTAGTAACATTGGTATGCCCGGTAATAATAAAAATAAAATGGTAATATTGGTCTACCAATAATAATAAAAAACAATAATAATAACCAATAATAAAATAAATACAAAAAAACGCTAAATGTTGTCCAAATGTTAAAATGCTAATGCTAAGCTAATGTCCGGGCTGCGCTCGGCGTGCATAGTTGTCGTCGTCGTTAACTCTCCATTCACACACGGCTCTCGTCTCTGCCTCCCGTCTTCGGGTCCCGTTCTTTTTCCCGGCGGGCAAAGGAGAAGTCGGGCTGCGGGATGCCCGCGATGGAGGGGTACGCCATGGGGGGGATGGTGTTGACCAGGATGAGCTGCAGCGGCTTGCCGGCGGGCGTGGCATAGCGGCAGCGCAGGTAGCGCAGGAAGGCGGCGCGGTACGTCTGGTTAAAGAGCGTGTACACCAGCGGGTTGACGGCCGACGACAGGTAGCCCACCCACACAAACACGTTGAGCAACCCCCCCATGAGGGCGCCGTCGCACGCCGGCGCCTCGCACGCAGCCACCAGCACGTTGGTGACGAAGAAGGGGCACCACATGACCACGAAGAGGAAGAAGACCACGCCCAGCACCTTGGACGCCTTCTGCTCGTTACTGATGGACTGCACGGTGCGGCGGGAAGCAGCGGCGGCGGCGGCCATCTTGGGCTTCTCCGACGACAGAGAGGCGTGCGGGAAGAAGGCGGCGGCGGCGGCGACGCCCCACTTGGGCCGGTCCAGGCACCGCATCATGAGCGAAGCCTCGTTGCGCAAGGCCCGGATGGTCAGGAAGTAGGTGACCACCATGATGGCCAGCGGCACGAAGAAGGCCACGAAGGAGCCGGCCAGCACGAAGCTGTCGTCCGTTAGCAGGCAGCTGCCGTCCTTGAACACCTTGGATTGGTCGCGCAGGCCCATCACCGGGATGGGCGTGGAGATGCCTGCGCACAGGGAAACGGAAAAAAATCATGTTCACGGAACGAGTACGTCATATGCAACGAGAACGACAATATCACGATATTAGCGTCACATCCAATGGCGGAGCCAGAGGGGGGGCCGGGGTGGCACGTGCCCCTGCTGAAATGTGATTGGACCCAGCAGACGCCAAATGATTGACATATCACGGCACCGGCGCAGTGACGTCGCACGCCTTGCCGATTCAGCCTGCCAGCATTTTTTTCAAGCAGACGCCTACTAATTGTTATGCCCCTCCTGAACAGTGGCTGGCGCTACTTACGACAAAGCATTATAATCCAGCTCACTAGGAGTCTGGAGAAGGAGAATCATCTGTTTTCAGGAGCAGTCTCCTGAGTACCGAGAATGCATGTTGGTGTTTGGCTATATCATGTTTGTTTGCCTGTGAGACGTGAGTGACTGTTTAAAATAACTTTTATGTTCAGATTATGGGTGTCAAAATATAACGGCACTATTTTTTTTAATGCTCGATTAACGACCGCTCCTTATTTGGAAAGCCTCTACTCAGGGAATTCTAGTCACCACGCAGTAGAAACGTCCACGTCAAAACTACCCAATAGAAAAGCACTGGAGCTAAAATACAGTGTTTAAGGGGCAGAATATAGGTGGAGGAGCCATTTGGACTGTGTCTCACCACTACCACCCGTGCCTTGCTTTGAAAGAACGCACTCGGTTAGCCGTTGCGTTCGCACCGAGCACCAAGAGGCGTCCATGGGCACTCTGAAACCCCTGTGAGAGTGAAGAGCCGAATGGACGCCGTCTTGACAGTTGGAGTGAGCACAAGCCTATTTATCTTTAAATGTGAGGCGTATTTTATTCAGCATCTCCACAAAATATCTCATCAAGGTGAAAGTGAAACTACCGATGTGTTCGCTGTAACAGTAGAGCGGCCTCAGCTGCGTCTCGCATCCGAGAACTTAACAAAATAAAAGCGTCCGACGTCATAAAAAGGAGAATTTAGCAGTAATAAATTAAATGATACTGCCTAATGTGTGGGGATTGGCGTCAAGTTGTATTTTACAATTTTAAAATGTGCAGAAACTCGCAAGTTACTTATTGTTTAAAATTACAGAGCTATTAATATGAAAAAAACACATTGGTCGTTTCTGGTTCTTATGCAGTAAAAATTCGTCATTTTACAATGCACATCCTATTTCACTTAACAAAATAAAAGCCAAGCGCGAATGCATATATTTGTGGGGACTGTTGTATTTTACAGTTTTAAAAATGTGCATAATTTCACAAGTTACTTCATGTTAAAAATTAGGCAACTCCTAATATGAAAAGAGAAATGCATTGAGCTTTCACTATTGTCTTACAAATGCAATTATACCATGTTGTAGTGATAGAAAAATGACCAAAACAAATCAGTCACGCTTTGGTTTGGTTTTACAGTACAGCACATTTTATTTTTATTTTTTTTTAACCTTTTTTTCTTGAATTGTTATGAAATTACTCTATCAATAAATGTTTAAATTCTTTTAATTGAATTGTTATGAAATTACTCTATCAATGACAAAAAAAAAAAAACATTGAAATTGTACATTTTATTGTAAATGTAGGTATAAATTGAGATATAAAATGTGCAATTAATGTGTGATTAATAGTCAGTTAATTATTGAAGTAATGCGATTAACTATGATTACAAATTTTAATCCACTGACACCTCTAGTTCAGATAGATTGTTTTGGACGGACATCAATAAGCAACGTAGTTTTGTGCAAGCTAAAAATAAGTATGTTGTTGTTGTTATGCAATACAATAGCACCCTCCAATGGTTGAAAGTTCAAACAGACACTAACTGACATTTGCATTTACAGGTAGAAGTGGAGGATTTATTAACATTATTATTAATTAATCACATTAATAAATTATGTGGTTGTAAATGAAGTAGTAGTTGGAGTAATAAATGTATTTTTCATAGGGTGTGTGGAAAATGAAACGACAAGGAGAGTTTGGCACTTAGACAGGATCTTTAGTCATACTGTAATACAAATTTGCATTATGTTCATATTATAATGTTATGTTGATAAAAGTACTGTAATTGCATGAATACAGTATCTGCGTGTGCGTGCAAGTTCATTCAAGTTAAACAGTGCTGAATTATTTTTTTTGTACATTTTATACATTCTTAATAAACGGCACATTATGTGCAAAAATCTCCCCTGTGCTTAATATGTACTTAAATATATTTGAACTTCGATAGAGACTCCGATTGAAATAAATTTTCATGAAAACAAATTTGGCATCATCTTTGGATGAAGTATCCTTGGCCCCCCCCTGGCCCCCCTATTTATAAAAGTCTGGCTCCGCCACTGGTCACATCTGTTCAATAGGTCAGCTTGATTTCCATTTGTGCTTTTCCAGCGCCCTCTGGTGGTTATTTATTAGCGCAGTTTAACTCATCTTCGAGTTAAGGCACACTCGACCCAAGGCGTTTCGTTATGCTAGGTCCGCCATTTTGGCTCCTCGGCCGCCATTTTTTTTCCATATTCATTTTATTTATATCTGCCTCACGCCAGATGCTAAGTTAAATGTCACTTTGCTGGATTCCTTCCGTGTTAAAGGCAAAGCCAGGGTCTTTTGTTATGGTGCTGATGTCTATTTTGCTTGTGTTGAAAACAAATTGTCGCTGCCACCTTATCCGTCACGCTGGATGCTATCATGCAGAATTTGCCATTCTGTGTTGCTGTTTGAAATCATATCTCGCTTTGCTGGGTTCTGTGTAATTTTTATTTTTTTTTAAATAGGATCTACAAAGCTCCAGATTTGCTTCGTTTCAGTTTGAAAAGGAAGCTGTTGACAACTTATTTGGATTGGTGAAAGGGTGCACAAACGAGTGTGAACAATAACGACATTAGCGCCGACGCTAGCGCTAACGCAGCACAGCAAGTGTCTGACGGTCGCCGAGGCAACGGAGCTGATGCTATCCTTCACCGGATTGCGCAAGAGGGTTCTTCTTCTTCTGTTTGCCGTTGTTTTTCCCACCACAACAAATTGTTGCTGATGATGTCACAACGCGGCCGCACTCTCATAACGTTGATTAAAAATGACTAAAGCATATTCAATATTTGTAATGCTCACAACTGCGGGGGGAAATGAAAACCATCTGTGTCTCAACAGACGCACACATTCGGCACACGCGGCAACTGCACTTATGCTGTCGAGCCGGACCATCTGTGTATGTGTATGTGTGCATGCGTGCGTGCTGGAATGGCGGCAGACAGACGGCCCGGGTGGTCTCCAGTGGGAGCGTTACGCTGGCTCATCTTGTAGATGAAAGTTGACCAAGGGGATACATCTTTAGCCTGCACAAGTCTACACACCCCTGTTCACATGCCGCATTTTTGTTCGACCAAGATAAAGCATATCCAAAATGATTCTGTCACTAGTTTGGACTTTTTTTTTTTTTTTTAAGTACGTTACAGCGAGCCTCCTTTGCGCTCTTATGGCGATGCTAAGTCTTCCGTGTCTGTGGACGGTAAGAAAAGGATACCAGCACGATGCCATATTATAATGACAAATAGGGCTGGGTCTAAAATATCAATATCAAATCGATATTCCTTTTCATAGCCCAATATCGATGAATAAAACCATGAATTGATACTTTTAATACGAACTGTTAAAATTGCTAACATGCTAAGTGTATGTTGAGCTAACAGTTGTTATGCTAACAATTAGCACAATAGTGACTTATGTCAGATGTGAACTGCTAACATGCTAATTGTTGGTAACCTGAGAAAGCACTAAAATAGTACCCCATCATTGACTAATATGAACTGCTAAAATAATGTGCTGTGTGTTGAGCTCACAGTTGTTATGCTAACAATTAGCAAGATAGCGACTTATGTGATAGAAGTGTTTTTAAGAATTTTAATTTCAGATGTGAATTGCTAACATGCTAACTGTTGGTAACCTAAAAACGGACTAACTTTGTAACCCATAATTGGCTAATATGAACTGCTAAAATGCTAACATGCTAAGTGTGTGTTGAGCTAACAGTTGTTATGCTAACAATCAGCAAGATGGTGACTTATGTGATTAAAAATGTTTTTTAAGAATTTGAATTTCAGATGCAAGCGTGTTTACGCGTGCGAGTGTTGCGTCAGCACTTGCCTGCCGAGATGGTCCACACGGCCACGATCTTGATGCGGGCCTTGGTGCGCGAGTTGAAGCGGCTGTGGTGGATGGGGTTGCGGATGGCGATGTAGCGGTCCAGCGAGATGGCGCACAAGTGCATGATGGACGCCGTGGAGAACAGCACGTCCAGGTAGATCCACACGGGGCACAGCTCTGACGGCAGAGGCCAGCCATAATCTGGCCAAAACGGGACCAAATCACACATTAGCTACATCCTCAAATGATCACATGCTAACAGATACGGCGCTAAGGCATCTTAATTTAATAGTGAGTAGTTAGCAACCTTAAATACTCACAAAGATAGAAGTTTTGGCACGTGACAGTATGTTTAAAAAAGAAAAGAAAAGAAAATTGTCGTGAGAAAATATTTTTTGTTCAATAAATCAAAAGTCATTTTAGTCACAGCTGCAAAAATGTGTGAGCTGTTGCTAATGGGATTTATTGGGGCTTGGAATGGTGAAATTTGAAGAGGCCCCCAAAATAGCACTGGAGCCATAATGAGCAGCCGTGGGAGGCGCTTATGAACAATTAATGTCACACAACATGTCGGTGGCGGCTTCCGCTGTCTCGTTAGCGAGGACTTGTTAGGGCGGAAACAAATGGCGCGACCTTCGCTTCGCGTCTCCATCCAGCCGAGCGGTTTTTGACGGCCCGTATTAACAAATGAGGTTTTCTCCTTCAGCGGAACCACGACTGTCATGACAAGTTTGCTCGATATGAATTATTTGGCTGTTGCTAACATAGCTTTGAGATTAATTTTTCAAAAGTCATTTCCAGTTGAATACTTTTTGTAGTAACTTTGTACATATGCCGCCATTGTTATTTATGTTGAAACGCATTCAGTGTGTAGTGGCATGGAATGGCGGCTGCCTCTGCTGAGAGATTCGAATTTGCATATTTATATGGGGGGGGCGTGGAGAGGGAGGAGTCTGGTAGCGTAAACCACGCCCACACGACCTAATAAACCAATCGAGGCGCAAGACGACATATCTGCGACGGAACATGAGTTTTCTTGCAGACAAACAGGAGCAATCCAGCTCCCGGTGGTGCATTGCGTGGTTATCCAAAAACAAGAAGAAAATCAAGAAAATGATTAAACGTTGTAGTCATGGCTTGTGTAAGAAGAGATAACCGTTATCCCAATCGACTAACCGGCGTCTTGCGGTAGTCATGGCTTGTGTAAGCCAGAGAGCAGTTATCCTAACCAACTGGAAGGAGGTATCCGGTATCCCTTCCCTAAACCCACAAACAACTACGAAAAATGTCATCAAACTTTGTGGAAGACCACACGACCAGTCGAATCCCTCTAAAATGAGCAGAAATGACGACGACTAAGGTAATGTTCTCTACTGTTGTTTTTAGCCAAAGGCTAACGATAGCTCCGGCTAGCTAACCGTCCACACGTTTGTTGACTTACTATTTACTATAAATGCCAACAGAGCAAACTTTGCACACATGACCAGTTGAATGCCTCCAAAATGACAAGAAACCACGAAGTCTGCACTATGGTAATGTTTCCATTGTTGTTTTTAGCCAAAGGCTAACGATAGCTCCCGGTAGCTAACCGTCCACGCTAACGTTTGATGATTTACTATTTACTATAAATGCCAACAAAAGATTGAAACAGTGAGGCAATAAAAGTTCCTTCTTACCCTGGTTGACAGGAATAATGTCCAAAAACTTTGGTTTTGCTGACATTTGGTCAAAGTGCGTGAGGCGACTCTTTGTCTTTTCCTTACTTCTGTAGCAGCAGATGGCGATGCGTATTTCCTTTTTATTTTTGGACAAAATTGCATGTTGAGGGAGTGAAGATACCCTTCACTAAAAAATATAAAGCCCCCTCTGCTTGCTTCGAAGAGAAATATCGACGTCCTGAAAAGACCGAGTGGGACGCTACATTACCGCGACTCATTGGAATCAGCTGTTTGGAGCCGCTAGCCACAAAAACATGGAGTTGGTTGGAGTGGAAGCTTAAGGTATGTTGTTTTTGCTTGAAACAGTACATCCATCACTACTTTCGTGGTCTCAATTGTCATTCATGAAATCGTTTGTGTCCGGATATACTTGTCTTGCTGTATGTCGAAGACTTCAAGCTAGCTTAGCTTGCTAGCTGCTAACAAAGAGACCACACGTTTGCAACACATTCCTCGGCAGAGATCAAGCCTGAGTTACGTCGCACTAGAAGGGTCTATTAATAAGATAAGGAATGTGTTTGGATTCATGCGTCTGCACAGATTCACAAATCTGGATTTTTTTGATTTTTTTTTGTGCGTGTGACCTTTCCTGGATTTGACCGTATGCCGTTTTTTTGTATGTAATCCACTCAAGTTTTTTGACACGGGGCCTCTGAAGTGTAATGAGCTTGAAACGCACAAGTGAAGCTTGTCAGCTGCTTTGGAATTCAAGCACAGAACGACGTAAAATTTGGAGGGAACAGAGCCACAAAAAAAAGTCTGATGAAGCCTTCTCAGCAAAGACACAGGTTGTGAGACATTTTGATTTGAAGAGACAATTTTAAGGTCATTTTGCAATTTCCGGTGGGGGTCAAGTTGAGCCCCCAAAGTTTCATTCTACAACATGAAATTTGGTAGATTTGTCAGTCATGATTAGAAACACAAACAAAAGTATCAAAAGTCAGAGCTGGAAATATTGTCTAAAATAAATACGTCGTTATAGTTATATTAATTGAATCCACACAAATGTCCCCGAAACACACAGCAAATTTGTCTGTTTGATTTGAAGCGGCCATTTTGGATGACAAAACGACCCGCACAGATTTTGTCTGGTTGCGAGCGACCAGGTTTGAGTCAGATCGACAGATGGATGACACAAAAGTGGGAAATTTGGAATTTCCTCTGTGAGGTGCTCTGCTCTTTTATTGTCCGCTTGTCTGATTTGTTGGCTTCATTAAGCGGTTTCGCAGCAAATGAAAACAAACCTACGCCAAAGGACGCCTTCCAATTTGCTTATGAACGGCATCCTGATGAACTTTTATTCCCTCTGCTGCGCTGCGCTTATTTCCCCCGTTAGTCAGCGCCAGCACAAAAAAGAATGACTCAAATGCGGCCGGCCCGCAGAAAGCGCCAGCTCGTAAACAGTGGCGGCCCCCCAAGAGATGACGGCGTGCTCGTTGCCATGGCAGCACTCCAAGTGGACGGCGTGCGTTTGGAAGCTTTTCTCCAAGGACACAACGTCTCAGAGGTTCTTGGCACAAGATGCTCAAAACTGGAAACAAAAAAGTTTTTTTTAGAAATATATGACTTATCAAAAATGGATTCTCGAAAATATAAAACCTTTTTCCAGAATTGAGTATTTTTTTAAACCGAATCTAGTACGGTAAAATATAGATATTTTTTTTCACATTACTCTGTATGACCCTAATCTCATTTTTTTTAATACAGTATAAATTTTAAACACTTTTCTTGGGTGCTCTAAAAATAAAAAAATAAAAGGCCGGAATGGGATATTGGGATATTTTGACAAGCGCATGCCACAGCCATGTTAATAAGACACCTGGAGCCCCCCTTGCAAAAAAAACAAAACAACAAAAACAAAACCAGCATAATATTCGAGTCTCCTTTTGATGTGGCGGCTTTTTTCCGTGAATTGAAGAAGCGGTTTATGCTCAGCGAGCGGCTAATTGCGCAGCGTGTTTGTTGTTAGTTTGTCTAATGACTTGTTTGTCCTCTCCTAAAAGAGACTAATCAGCGCCCGAGGCTTCTGCTTCTTCTTTTCTCCTAATTCATTGACTCGGATTTTGTTCTCTTGTGTGCATGTTGGAGCAGCAAAACACAAAAAGACGGTCAGAACAAAGCAAGCGGCGTTTTTTTCGCCGCCAAAAACAAACGATTGGAAAGTCATGCCGGTGTTTATTCAAGTGAAAACTGCAAAATGTTGTTGACTTCTTAAGATGGTAAACCCGTCCGTTACGATGAGTGAACCAACAAAAACTGTAAAATGTTGATTTCTTAAAATGGCAAACCCGTCCGTCATGACGTGCGAACCAACGAAAACGTTAAAATTATTGTTGACTTCTTAAAACGGCAAACCCGTCCGTCATGACGAGTGAACCAACTGCGCCTCTATTGCGACGGATGGACTGCCACTTTTCACACCAAGGTCTTGGATTTGTTTTGCGCCATCAGTAAGCTGACTGGTCATCTGTTGCTTCCAAGACGGTGGAGGCCTTTGTTGACAGTGAGGGAAAGCCTGCAGGCTGCAGCCAGAAAAAAAACAAAAAAACAAAAAAAAACCTGCCTGCTGCCTGGTGTCTTCATGAACCTGAATTTTATTAATTCTATGTTATTAAAAAATCTTTTTTTTTAAACCCACTCCCAGACCAGACGTCATCTGGTGGACAAAACAAATATGAAGGGGAAAAAAAAACAGGACATTTGGGGTAAATAGAAAAAAAAAAAATGAAAAAATGCTGCTGCCATGTGGCTCCTCTCTCATTTCTCTGCGTGAAACACTTGAAGCGAGCCGTAAGAACTTGCAGGCACAATATTCTGTAAATAATCTTTGTCTTTAAAATATGGAGATGCCTGCTTTGAAAACTGGCAGTAAGTTCAAATAAGGTGAGCAATAGTTTTAATTAGAGACACAAATGTACGGGAATAGTTAGCCAGCTCATGAAATTGTGAAGTAGTCAGGTAGTAAAGTCCATCTCGGCAAGTGTATCAGCTCCTTACTCTCTCGTTACTTTGCTGTTGGTCTCTCTCTCGCACCAGCACCACAACAAACGTTGGGTCAACTTTGTTGCTAGCTAGGATGAAACGGGTACGACAAAAACAAGGATGGATTTCCGGGATCATTGGTTGGGATGCGGCGAAGGATACATGCGCTTAAAGGTAACTGAGGAAAACTCAACTGTTTGTAAATCGGGTTTTAGCGACCTTGTCCGAGTAGTTTATTTACAAATAGCCATGACTTCTGACGTCAATTTCAGTTTGCTGTTAAAAGTATGTACGTCGAACCCAACATTTTGTGGGGGTATACGACCAAACCCTGCCACGGATTGAGATGATCTGCGAGTAATTCTCACCCGCTCAACAAGATTTGCAATTATCTATCAATGCCACAAAATGCTAGTGATGGGGAAAACCAGCTTTATCCAGGTGTGGCGGGGTTTTTGACTTTCTGGACCTGGATTTCCCGTCTCTGATTAAGGCTATAGCGAAACTAAATGTAGCACCACCTATCACTTCAGCAGAGTTCCTTAGCTGTGAGACGCAACAAGATGTTGCTAAAGAAGTATTATTACATGAGATGTTAATTTGAACACAAAAACGCAGGGGAAACGAAATCAGGGAGTAAGTTTAACATCCCATCTTGGAGTCTTGAAAGAGACTAACGTGCATGTTTTTGGACAATGGAAGGAAGGAAAAAAAAAACCTGTGGCAAACACGCAAACTTGACATAGGACGCCGACGACCAAGATTCCAATCCCTGAAACTGAAAACTGTAAGGCAGACATTTGAACCACTTTATTACGAAATGGAGTCACCAAATGTCGGTTGACTGCTTACCATAGAGGATGGTCACCATAGAGACCGGCATGACCAACATGCCCAGGAGCATGTCTGCCACAGCCAAAGACATCAGGAAGTAGTTGGTTGCGTTCTGGAGCTTCTTCTCCAAGGACACAGCCAGGATGACCAAGATGTTGCCCGTCACCGTCACGCCGATCACCGCCAGTATCAGCAGGGCCGCCCAGTTTTTGCCCGCCTCCGCCGCATCCCGGCATAACCAGCCGACCCCCTCCTGGTTAGAGCCGTTCGCGACGTAATGGCACCCGTCGTGGCTGGCGTTGGCGGGCCCCGGCCGGAACCCGTGCGGCGGGGGCCGCGGATTGGACTCCGGGAGCTGCGGTGGGGTGGTGACCGCCAGCGTTTGAGAGATGAGCTCAGACACATTGTCGCCTCCGCCACCGCGCAGGTTCATGGTGCTACCGGACACTCAGGGTCTGGGGAACAGGTCGAACTTGGCCGTGTTTGGCTCTCCGAAAGCCCCGTCATCGCTTGGTGGAAGCCACCGTGCCATTTTTTTGAAAGTTACAGAAAAATCAAGTTGCCAGGGTTAGCCCTAACCCTAAGCCAAGTCTCCAAGGACACTGTGGAATGTTAAAAGTGTAACAACCCGGATAAAAGCATCGTGATGCAACTGACGAAGGACTTACTGATTATTGCCAGTCTTCCTCCTCGCTTGTTGGATCCATTTGAGGACATGCTTGTTTCCCCTTCGTCGAAGTTTTAATTAGAAGCCGTAATTCAGAGTTTTCTTGAAACTTTATTTGAAATATCCGGCACAAAGGGAGGTCTTTTCCTACCTTCCTACCGATACGTGCGTCCTTGCCGTCTCGACCCTCACCTGATGCTCGCAGACTTTGACAAACATGATTGGCGAAAAGATCAAATAATCCTTCAGAAGCTTCTCGTCGGAGGATCTGCGGAAGGTTTTCCAGGAGGCTCGGGGGGAGGCAATCGAAAGCGAATCAGGAGAGCCGTGATGGATATTGACTTGTCGTCTCCTTGGCGCTGCCACCCGCTCTTTGCGCTCTCAACTGGGAGCTCCCCCGCCCGCCTGCTGTTTCCTCTCTTCATCCCTTGCTCCCTCGCTATCTCTCTTACTCGGCGTCACAGAGTGTGCGCTCGCTTGCTCCGGCCGCATGAATGAACAGTTTGGCGCCTTCTCTCGGCTTCGCGTCCGTGCTAGGAAAATCCTCTGTCTCAAAATTTGAGGCACCGGCATGGCGACACGAGGGATCTTGTTGGTCATTTGCGTGGCAATGGTCTAATAAATTGACATTCTCAAAATCATGTGTCCATTAAAAGGTGTGCTTTCATTGGGTTTCGTGTAAGATCCAGAGACGACGGAATCCTGTAAAGCAAGTACGGCGGTGTCATGTGTGACCGATTTCATTTTGTTTGGTGACCAAACTCGTAACTCAATGACTCATTTTTCAACATTGAAATGATTTGAGATTTTGTTTGTCCCGTCCACTAGCCTTTGGGGTTCGGGGTTAGAGGTTACATCTTCTAGAGGTTCATGATTCGGTTTTACGTTTGGGTGCATCATCCGGTTTAGGGTTTGGGACTAGTTTTAGAATGTTCATGGTAGAGTCCACATCAAAGTAGAATCAATTAACGTTTAATGTATGTAAAGCACCATGAAGCTGAATTTTATTGATATGAGCCACAACAGATGGACCAACGTGGCATCTCGATTATTATTGCTGGATTTTTTTATTGTCTCGTTTTATCTGGATGAAATTAAATTGGTCCATATTTGCCAATAACTTTCAGCGGATTTCTTTATTATCTGGTTTATCTGTATGACGTCAAATTGCTCGATAATTGCTGATAATTATCTGCCACTGATATTATTGTGCATCCCTAAAACTTATATGCAACATTTTTAACATGCAAATCAACTGGCGATTGTGATTGGTTATTTAAGATCCAATCATGAACTAGAAGTGTTGACATCATCAAAAGTATGCGTTTTATTGGTTTAGAAACGTGACTTCATGTCACGTCATGTCCACGACAACCATCTACGGTTCAGAAGGGGTTTTAAGTACGTCATAGACAAGTACACTTAAGCATTGTGCAAACATACATGTTTTCTTAATGTCTTCACTGTAAAACATTTTCTTTTTCTATCAAGACCTAGGCAGACAAAAAAAAAATCGAGCAGGTTTCAGTCAAATAATCTGCCATTTATTGACGCATTACAGACTGAAATGCTTTGAGGATGCCTTGAAAAACTTGGGACATCACTCAGCCAAGAACCCGTAGTACAGCAAATCTTAGCTTTTAGAAACAGGCGGAAGCAAATTCATTCTAAAACAGGATGACCATCTAAAGATGTGAAACAATAAAAACCATCGGCAAGAGATGATGAGTCGCACGACTGAACGGCTGTAATCATGTGCTACAATCAGTCGTCGCTCTCCACACTGACAGCAAAAATAAAAGTGCCGCCGGCCGCAAACCTGATTGCCACCACTTGGAAACCAACAAAGTCTTTAATCACGCCGCAATTTCACAAGCCGTTGTCGGGAAATCTTGGCCTCCTTGTGTTGGATTGTCAAGGTCGTCGAGTGCCATCGATAAATATTCATATCAGTTCGGAGATTTGATGGGATCTGAATCCTTTGCGCGTTAAGAATCATCCTGGGATTTCGGGGGAGCTTTAAGGAAGGCTGGTTCAGAGATTCAAGCTTGGAGCAAAAGTGTCCTGCAGGCTCCTCCTCTCAGGTGACGGGACACAACATTGACTTTGGTTTCTTCCACTTTCAAGTGAACCTGAACCCTAACCCTAAACGCCAAGCCGAAACCCTAACCCCTAAACTCTAACCCTGAACCAGATTTTGGTCTTCTTTGAAGTGGGCACGGACCATAAACCATGGACCCACATCCTCAACCTTCTCACCCAGAGCTCTAAACCCAGACTAATTAGAATTAGGTTGGTGTTAGGGGATTAAGCTTTGAGTTGGTTTTTAGGAGGTTAGGATTTGGGAAGGTAACCTGATTTTGGTTTTCTTTGAAGTGGCCATAAACCCTAAACCATGGACCCACATCCTCAACCTCCTCAACCAGAGCTCTAAACCCAGACTAATTAGAATTAGGTTGGTGTTAGGGGATTTAGCTTTGAGTTGGGGTTTAGGAGGTTAGGATATGAGAAGGTAAACCTAAGCTAACTAACTTTCAAGATTCTTACCCTTTATTATTTGGCCCCACTTCCCTCACGAGCATAATGTGATACCTCCCCCCAGGAAAACGAAACTTCAAAACTAGGTACTCTGCCTGGGGTGAGAGTCGGGTTAGGGTTAGGTCGGTTGGTCGGAGGTTTGTAGTTTGGATTAGACTTAGTGGAGTAGGGATAGGGTGACAATTGTCATCAAGGTAAAAAACAAAAAAAACAAAAACAACTTCTATCCTCAGTTTGATGACCAGAATAGGTAAAAAAAAAAAAAAAAAAAAAAAAAAAAAAAAACAACTTCTATCCTCAGTTTGATGACCAGAATGGGACATCTGCAAGTGAAGCAATTGATTTTTATCGGAAAGACAAAGTGGGTCCGCAGATTGCGCAAGGGGAATGCGACAAAATACTGATCAAATAAACATACATACAAGTTTGTCCTTATTTTATTAAATAATTGCTTCGCCCATTATGAATACGTTTAGAAATATAATAAAATTATAATTAACAGATTATATATTTTTGCATTCTTTTAGATGTATCTAATTACGTCATAAAATAAGCACACATGCAGAGTACAGCAGAGCAAACATCCTTGAGTTGTCGTTATCCAGCCAGGCTGTAACCGTCTGACCCTTCCCTGTTTGTCCCTCCGTCCATCTGCTTTTCCCCTCCTCCAAAGTCTCGTTTGCGCCGACACCAGATCCAAAATCCAGCGCACACGCAGAGTTAATGAAACGAGGTCTTAAAAGGGCAGCGGTTCTTGATTAGCGGTTGATGTGGTTCTTTGCTTTTGATTTTGTTCTTTACTTGGTTCTCAATGAAGTCTTGAACTGTTCTTGACCTCAGTGCTTGTTGAGTTCTTATTGTGGTTCTTAACTTGTCTCTCATCTTGGTTTTTGAAGAACCCTTCTTGAAGAACCCTTCAAGAACCAAGATTTGGGGTTGGGGTTAGGGTTAACTTTTTTTTGACCAGGTTCTTCATTGTTTTTGACTGCCTCGTTGTTTGGTTCTTGACTTTGCTTCATAACTTGAGTTCTTACTTGGGCCTTGACTGGTTCTTGACTTGGTTCTTATATGGTTCTTAATAAAGTGCATCATGTAGTCCATCACTTGGCTCTTCACTTGGTTCTTCATCTTCTTGGTTCATGGCATGGTTCCTAACTTGGTTCAGAACTTGGTGCGTTATTTGGAATCAGATTTTTTATTTATTTTTTGCTCTTGATGTTTTTTTCCTTATTCGGATCTTGGTGTGTCTCTTCTATTGGTTTATGACTGTTCTTGACTGGTTCTTGCGCCTGGTTCTTGACTTGTATTTTTTTTTTTTCCCATTTGGTACCTGATGTGTTTTTTGGCACTTTCTTACCTTGGTTCAAAACTTCCGTTCTGTACTTGGCTTCTTGACGTTGGTTTGTTAAAAGAAGGACAAATGGCGTCTCTGCAAAAGGTCACTTGTGTTGATGTATATTATTGATTTATTATAGGTGTGTGCGTGTGTGTGTAGGGTGGCGTTGCAGAGGTTATGTAAGGTTTGAACCTGTCCTGCGTATTTATCACAGTTGTTTCTCCCTCCCCCTCCGACTTCCTCCAAATACCATCTGTCAATCAAGACCCTCAAGTGACTCATCAGTGTGTGCGTGTATATGTGTGTATATATACACACACACACATATACACAAGTTACCATGGCAACAGTGACACCAGCATTAATCCTGCTGACCTGTCACGCCCAAGAACTATGTTTTAAAAACCAAACAAATGCCATACCGTGGTCCCGCAACACTCTGTGGGCACAGACCCCATATCAGGAGCCCACACTGTTCAGGGACAAGTTGAATATGAAACGACGGGTTCCGTATTTTCGACTCATGACTTGACCAACGGAAGGTAACCAACCAAAGAAACGTACCGACAAACGGACAATTTTCCAAAGCAAGTCATTTTTTGCCAACATGGCCGTCTTACAAGAGTCCGGCCTTCGGTCCTCTTTGGAAACGTTTGGATAACATCGGCAACATACCAGAAGTGTCCGTTCTCTTGGTTTGTTTGTGCGAGATTTGGACTTGTTGGTTGAACCTTCCTGTTAGGTGGACTTCTCAGAAACAGCAATAATGTTCCCGGGTCAATTTGACCCTGGTTATATTGAACGATAAGAAGCACATCCCAATAAGTATTATTAAATGATTTCATTGCAAATCTTTCCAATGACAAGTTTGAGCTGTTTGTAACTTTGAAATGGGTCCATTTGACCTGGCAATGTTAAATGTCATCATGATTGGCTTTTGTTACTTCTGTTTTGGTTCGATTTTGTTTTTTTCTTGTGTTCTCATTGTCATTGTCTGTCTCATCAAGCGTGATCATGTCCACCTGTGCTCATCGTCCTGCTCCCGCTTTGTCATCCAATCAGGTCCCTCTCAGCCACCTGTGTCTTGTCCAGGTGTCGCTCGTTGTCTCGTCAACTTGATTGGATTTCCTTTCTCGGCTTTGCTTCGCTCCTTTTGTTGTCAGTTGGTTGTCCAGTCTTGTCAATTTTGTTCCTTTGTCGTTTCTTGTATTGGACTTTTGGATCATCTGTTTTTTGACTGCTCAAGCACCTTGTTTGCCATTTATTTGATTTTATATATATATATATATATATATATATAATTTTTTTTTTTTCGGTTTTTCCCGAGCAACACGGGTTGGAGAAAAGAACCACTCAGAAACTGTTCAGTGTTCACTGCACTTGATTTCATGTTCAAACATGTTTACATTCATTGTGCAGTTGTAAGATTAATGTTAAGCAATTATGCACTTTTTTTTTTATTTAGGTGCAAACCTAAGTTGTATTGTCAGTTCAACATGTTTCATTTGAAACAATTAAAAAAAAGACACCGTTGTATTAAATGTGTCTTGCGTGTTAAACTACAGTTACAAATAGGCGTGTTGTATAAAAGTTGAAATGTATGAATAAGGAAAATATCCACTAAACTGACAATTTAGTCAACTAAAATTCCTTTTTTTTTTTTTTTTCCCCAACAACTAAAATTGGATTAAAACCTTTTTTTTTTTTTTTAAATTGGATTCAAACTAAAATACAATCAGATGACTAAAACATTAATTTTAGTCAAAAGACTAAAATTAAATGTAAAATTCTTGTGAAAATTAACACTGATTTTAATTGACAATGCCAAAGTGAACAATTTTGTATGTCGATGAGGTGTTTCATAGCAAAAAAGAAGAAAAAAAAAAACGTTTTCACTTTCAAATGTGTCAGTTTGACCTGGGAAGTTTCATATTCCAAAATCAACCCAATGTGAAGTTTTACAACAACAAAATATTTATTGGGTCAGTTTGATCCTCTGTTGGACGGTCAATACGTCCCCAGCGACCGAAGGCGGACGGCAGCCATCTTACATTGCCACTGTTACTGACAAGTTGTCGTTTTTTAATTTCTGTTCCGAGTGCATCTTTTCTGCTAATTGTATGTTCATCTTGATTGTTTGCATGTCAACCATTCACATTCACCAATTGTGACTCTCGGTTTTACATTTTGCAACACATTTGGTCCTGATGGGCTTTACTTTAACTTGATTGTGTCATGACTAGGGTCATGCAAGGGTTATGCTTACTGTCATGACTAGGGTCATGCAAGGGCTATGCTTACTGTTATGACTAGAGTCATGCAAGGGTTATGCCTGGGCCATGCAAGGGTTATGTTTACTATCATGACTAGGGTCATGCAAGGGTTATGTTTCCTGTCATGACTAGGGTCATGCAAGGCTTATGCTTGGGCCATGTAAGGGTGATGTTTCAGTCATGACCGTGAGGTCAAGTGTCTGTTTTGAACTGCTGTAACCAGCATCTAGTTTCAACTGGTAAGACGTTATGTGATGTCAGAAACTATGTGATGTCAAGAATCTTTAATCCCTTTACCTTGTCAACAGCCAAACAGATAATTCCATGTCAGTCCTG
Organism: Festucalex cinctus; assembly: GCF_051991245.1. Lineage (NCBI taxonomy): Eukaryota > Metazoa > Chordata > Actinopteri > Syngnathiformes > Syngnathidae > Festucalex > Festucalex cinctus. The sequence goes on from NC_135421.1 coordinate 15,226,858, forward strand.
CTACCCACATGTCTAGCCACAACCAATCAGATCGATTCGCTGTCTGTATAAGCCTGTCTGAGAAGTGTGTGTTTTTGTCGGATTATTACCTCTGTTCCTCTGTGCAACTCTCATTGTTTCTCGTCTAGTCAAGTTAGTTCCTCGACTTTTGATATTATGCGAATAAAGTGTTAAACTCTTATTTGTGTCTGCGTTTTTGGGATCCAACCCCAGAACATAACAGATAGTTGATCCCTCTGACAAAATGATCCACACCAATCTTTGAGTAGCACCTTAAAAGAGAAAATGAAAAGTTGTCTTAGCAATGACATGTAGATCTTCTCCCAGACTTATTGGCATAACTTTTATGTCATACACAGTGGCGTTTTCACCACAGAGGCAGAAAATGATGTACAAACACTGCAGAGAAATCAGTGTTAAAGTTAAGAGGCCTAATGGCGTGGCAACGTAAGATGGCCGCCAGTTGCTTGGCTTCTCCCAAAGGTGAGTCAGCGGCAATGCTAACAAAGTGGAGGTCAATTTTTCATTTGGTGGCCATTTTTTGCACACGTCTCAACGGCGTCCACGTGAAGTTTGGCCCGCGCGGCCGCATTCTTCAACAGTAAGCCGGCGGATGTTTGAGTGGGAAGGCAAACCAAGAAAAACTCTGGCGCCGTCCAACTTGTGATCGTGACAAACCAGATAGAATCAGAAGCGCAGAAGACAACTTTCAACTTGGTTGCAGTTCTTTTTCCGTCCAGAGCAGCTTCTCATTTTCAATTTTAGCGCTGACCCAACTGCAGGCAGCAGGCCGGGCAAGTTTCGATTTCCGAGTCGCCTTTCAAACCGGGATGAGGCTTCGAGTGAACGAAACGTGTCCTGATGACTTTCTTCTTTCTTTCTTCTTGAACTTTCTTCATCGACAACAGAACAACTGGAGCGTCTAAAGCTTAGAACACTAAAGTCCAATTTAATGAAAAGGATCAAACATTTCATGCCCCGCCAGTTAGCGCACACGCGCACATGTACACATGCAAGTGTGTGCGTGTGAGCATTTATTTAAAAAATCTCCATGAATCATCACGTGTGTGAAACGTTGCATGTATTCAGTGTGCTCACGCATCTACCTGTTGGCTGCTCGGTGTGGCGGTTGCCACGGCAACAGCGCTACTTGATTGTGATTGGATGCCCGATCTGGAGAGCAGCCTGTCATTGGCCAACGCGCCATTTGACTGACATTTTAAAAGTGAGTCTCAAGTCTCATTTGAAACTTGAGCTTTGTTGACCACCGTGAGTTGAAACAAAGGCTCCAAGACCTAATTTGAAACCCAACCCCAGTTTAATACCCAAACTTGAAACCCTAACAAACACTCGTAAAGAAAAAAAAACCCTTAATTTTAAACTTGTTTGTTTATCACAATAATTTAAAACCCTAATCCTCGTTAAAAACCCAAACCAACGTTCATCCTCCGGAAACGGTGGTGATGTGTGGAAACCCGGAAGTCGGACGGCCCCTGAGAAGTTCCTTTTTTCTTTGGTGGCGCCCTCATGTGGCTGAGCCTGGATGCACCCTTGTGGCTCCCATTGTTTAATGGAAGCGCCACCTGTAGTCGTTGAAGATTCTGTATGGCCCAAGCAGTTATCGTGTAAAAAAAAACAAAAATAAACTCACTAATAATAAATAATAATAATAATAAATATATATATATATATATATATATATATATATATATATATGGTGAGGGAAAAAGTCGACGAGAGTTCATTGTCTCCAAATACATCTACAATAATTATTTTGAAGTCAACTAAATGGGAGAGGAATCCTTTTTTTTTTTTTTTTTAAACCAGTCGTTCACCCTACTTCTACAAATGTAGCAGTGTTTTGGTTTTATCCATCCATTTTCTTAACCGCTTACTCCTCTTACTGTAGTTGAGCTCTACTGCCATCTGCTGGCCGGCCAAAAATGTCTCAGGTGCGACGTAAAAGGGGAGGTGCCGACGTGTGACGTCACGACGTCAACCAGAAGAAAGCGCCCGGACTTGTGGACTCTTGGCCGCTACATGTGTCGAAGCTAAAAGCGGACATTTCCATTTCCAAGCCACACGCTGACGACAAAAATACGGAATTTTTTCAAGGTACGTGCCAGTCGAATGTTTAACGTCATCTCCGAGCAGCAAAGCGTTTATTCACACAAGAAGCTCTAACTTTTTTTATATTATTATTATTATGCAACGCCCACCGACCGAAGTAGCGCGACACTCGCATTGAAAACTCGTCGTTTTTCATAACTTTTTGCTGCTTCTAAACCAATCTCACTTGCTGGTCGGCAAACTTGGCGCTGACCGCGTTCTGAAAACGAATCTCGGCAATTCGGCGGTGGTGTGGCTTTTCTATTTGCGCTCCACATTGCACATTTCGCCGCTTTGCAAGCGAATGAACCGCTATTTTTGATCGGCCATTCCACTTGTTTTAGACAGCGTTACCAAATGATTATTAATGCGACCCGCGGGCCAGACCTTTGGCAGGTGCAAATGTTAAGGTCACACGCTCACAGCAATAATAAGCATACAATGTTGTGGAAATGAGTCAGTAGAGCACAATTTAGTCGTAATAGTTAACAATAATAAATGAATCATAACAACGCATATATTTGCAGGGACTGTGGTCAAGTAGTAGTTTACAATTAAAAAAAATATGGACAAGTCCACAGGTTGCTTCATGCTCAAAATGAAGCAGATGAAGAAAAGTGCAGGATTTCTGTCATCAATGTCCTACATGAAACTCTAATGCCACTTAGTGGCAGAAAAAATGCCTCAATGTAAACTCTTTTACAGAACAGTACATCTTTTTAACGTTAATGTCAAATAACTTTATGAATGAATGACTCTATCAATGAACTAAAAAAGACAAGCGTCTTTGTATCAGGTTACCATATTTTTGTTTTTGGTGTGGAAATGTCCCAAAGCTCTCTTGAATGTGGGTGTGCCTTTGTCCACCATCAGATGGCGCTCACTCAGGTGTCGTCCAACAAGTGTGCCGGAGGTTTCCAGAAGGTCTTTGAACATGACAGGTGACGCAAACGTTTGCTAGTAGTTGATGCGGCCTTCTTGGCGATTTTCTTCTTGGATGTGGTCTTCTTCCTCATGTTCTTTGTTGTTGTTGGTGCAGCGTGGAGCTGAAGTGCAAAATGAAGTTTGCCGTCTTCCTGCCGCCCAAAGCGGAGACGCACAAGTGTCCGGTCCTCTACTGGCTCTCAGGTTTGCATTGGCACCGGTTGGGCCACTACAAGCTTTTTAAGTCTTTGGCTGAAATTGATTTGTCAACAAAAAAATCTGGAAATTCACGTCAACGTGCATCAGCAGGGATTCGCCAATCTGTTGGGCTCCCTCTAGTGGTATAAAAATGACTTTACAAGTACAGTTGAACTCTGAAGTTTGGTGATTGATTTTTTTATTTAACTTTTTTGTGTGCAATACATTTTAATTGCTATCATAAATATTTTTTAACTTGAATTTGGATTTTTGTATTTTTTATTTATTTTTACTAAAATTTATTTAACTGTTTTGTACAATTTATTTTACTTATTTTTACAAAAATGATTTTTTTTTAAAAACTTTTTTGTACCATATATTTTAATTGCTATCATCAATATTTTTTAACATTATTTGTATTTTTAGTATATTTTTTATTTATTTTTAACTGTTTTGTACAATGCATTTTAATGGCTATTATCAATATTTTTTTAACTTTAATTTAATTTTATTTGTTTTTGCTAAATTATATGTTTTACTTTTGTACAATAAATTTGAATATATATCTATATATATTTGTAACTTTAATTTTTATTATTTTTATTTTTTGACTAATTTTTTTTAAAACTTTTTTTGTGCAATACATTTTAATTGTGATCATCAATATTTTCCTCGATTTTGCTTAACTTTATTTATAGAGCACTTTAAAAACCTGAATGAAATGTCCAGCATAAAACCAGCTCGAAACCTTTGAGGGGGGGGGGGGGGGGACTCACATTTGCTTTGGTGGTGTAAGTGTGGGAAAAAAAAATCATTTCCAAATGAGCCATATTATTTTATTTTTATTGGTTAGATGCTGAAATTCTGTCAGGCAAAAGTCAGGGCAGCTGAATTTGTTGTTTTTGCATTGCGTGTGTCAGGCCTGACGTGCAGCGAGCAGAACTTCATCACCAAGGCGGGCAGTCAGCTGGCGGCGGCGGAGAACGGCATCATCGTGGTGGCGCCCGACACCAGCCCACGTACGCTCACACAAACATATGCATGCACGCGAGGACGCGCCTGACGTTTTGGTTGGCAGGCGGCTGCGGCGTGGAGGGCGAGGACGACAGCTGGGACTTGGGCACCGGCGCCGGCTTCTACGTGGACGCCACCCGTGAGCCGTGGAAGAGCAACTACCGCATGTACTCCTACGTCACCCGCGAGGTACACCACCGCACACTTTCGCGCCGTCACAAAAACCGGCACCGGGATCACTTTTTTTGTTTATTTATTTTTTTCCAGCTGCCCAAAGTGATCAACAGCAACTTCCCCGCCGACCCCGAGCGGATGTCCGTCAGCGGCCACTCCATGGGCGGGCACGGGGCGCTCATCTGCGCCCTCAAGAACCCCGGAAAGTACAAGGTAGCCACACACAAAAAACAAAACAAAAAACTAGGAGCGTGAGGATATATCTAGCGCGATAAATCATGATACTTAGTCTCCCGATAGATTATCGATACGTCTATGCAAGTATCACGATATTTGTAGTGAATATACAGCCACTATAACGGCTCCATTGTTCATGATTTATTGAGCAATTACTTGGCAGGCCACTAGGTGGAGCGCATCATAAGAGTGGCGGGGAAATGCACGCAAGTCTTCAGGCGAAGAAGACTCATCAGCTTAGTTTAAAAAAAAAATATATATTATTTCTTATGATTTATTTTATTTATGTATATATGTATATGTATATATATATATATATATATATATATATATATATATATATATATATATATATATATATATATATATATATATATATGTATGTGTATATATATATATCCATCCATCCATCCATTTTCTTGACCGCTTATTCCTCACAAGGGTCGCAGGGGGTGCTGGTGCCTATCTCAGCTGGCTCTGGGCAGTAGGCAGGGGACACCCTGGACTGTTTGCCAACCAATCGCAGGGCACACAGAGACGAACAACCATCCACACTCACACCTAGGGACAATTCGGAGCGCCCAATTAACCTGCCATGCATGTCTTTGGAATGTGGGAGGAGACCGGAGTACCCGGAGAAGACCCACGCGGGCACGGGGAGAACATGCAAACTCCACCCAGGAAGGTCCGAGCCTGGACTCGAACCGGAATATATATATATATATATATATATATATATATATATATATATATATATATGTATATGTGTGTGTATATATATATATATATATGGTGTATATATATATATATATATATATATATATATATATATATATATATATATATATATATATATAATGTATTTATTATATTTATCTATATTATGAATAATTTTTTTATTTTTATTATTATTATTATTATTATTTATTTATTTTAGGGGTTCCAAAGCAACAAAATCATCCATGCCAAACAACACATTTTATTTATTTTTATTTATTATTTTGTGCACTTCTGATGGCACCTTCCCAAAATTATTGGGATGGTTTTGTTTAAAAAAAAAATAAAAAATTTGGAAGCACATTTTTTTTCCCCCCCTCTAATACTTTTTGCAGAGGAATCGGATCGGGACTCTGTATCGACAGATCCTCAAAATCAGGTGACTTGGACGCAAAAAAATGTGATTGGGACATCCCTATTGAAGACAATTCAGAATATTTAAAGTTTATATTTACAATTATTGCATTAGAAATCTGAAAATATTTTCATCTCATCCTTGCTATTTTTTGTTGTGTATATTTAATTTTACTTTTTTAAATTATTTTTTTATTTACTTAGGATTTAATATTTGTGGTGGTTTTTTTTTAGTTTTTTTTTAAATCATGTGCTTGATATTTAAGAAGAATTGATGTTCCATAATTAATCGATATCAGCTTGAACTGAAGCGACTCGAATCGGGAAAACTCGAATGAAACGGAACTCTTGTGAATGATGAAAAATGGAATGTTTGTTTTTGCTTTTGCGCAGGCCGTGTCGGCGTTTGCTCCCATCTGCAATCCGGTGCAGTGCCCGTGGGGGCAGAAAGCGTTTGCCGCCTACCTGGGTCCCGACCGCACCGCCTGGGAGGTAAAAGCGCCATGACGTCACCTCTTTCCTAAGTTGAAGTCAAATTGCACAATTGAGTGCCTAACGCGGTGACCTCCCCCAAGGCGTACGACGCCACGGTCCTGGCGGCGAGCTACTCGGGCCCAAAGCTGGACATCCTGGTGGACCAGGGCCGCGACGACCAGTTCCTGTCGGCCGGTCAGCTGCTGCCCGACAACCTGATCGCTGTCTGCTCCGACAACAACATCCCCGTCGTCTTCCGCCTACAGCCCGTCAGTAACGTGCATTCGTCCAATAGCATATATATATATATATATATATATATATATATATATATATATATATATATATATATAATTTTCCGTTTGATTTGGATAAACTCCACGTGGGACGTTTTGTTGCTGTTGGACGAATATATATATATATATATATATATATATATATATATAAAATCATTTTAATAGCAAACTCATTCTCGCTTTCAATTTGATTTTTAGTCAAATACAAATATTAAATGTGCGTAAATTTGTCCATTTAAAAAAAAAAAGGTTTTATTTATAATAATTCACTAACAAATGACAACTGAATAATAAAAAATATACAAATTGATACATATGTGAACTATCCATCCTCACTAGCTTTATTAATAATTATCCTGAAATCTTATTAATTCACAAGTAATTTAATGAAATACTAAATTGGTGTCAATCTTAATAGTAAAATATTTTAAATTATACTAATAAATAATTAAAATAATCAACTAATTTAAGGATTTATTTTCTGTATTTAAATGTACAATTCTTTGTTTATTTACATTCAACCGTTTAAAATATCTTTAATAAGAGCATTATTTGTAGGTGTAGTTATTCATTTACCAATTATTTAATAAAATGAATAAAAGTGTTAATGTACATTTATTTTAATAGTTTACAATAAACCATGTATTTAAGGAGTATACTTTTAAATACTTTGTACTTCTATTATATTTTAGCATGTGTTTAATTAATTTTAGTAATGTCATAAAATACCAAATCAATTAACCAATTATTTGATGAAAAAACAGTACACGTCATGTCACACTTTAATTTAACAAAAAAGCAATTATTAATCATATGTAAATCTATTTTATTTACATGTAAATAAAACAAAATAATCAAAATGCACAACCTTAAAATATGAGGACATTTTAATCGTTTTTCAGGAATTGTTTAAAAAAAAAAGTGCAAGTCATCCCTGCCAGTAGGGGGCAGTAGACTTACTGTGAAATTTTTCTCTGGCAGGGTTACGACCACAGCTACTTCTTCATCTACTCGTTCATCAACGACCACATCAAGCATCACGCCAAATTCCTCAACGCCTGAACGACTTCTCCCTCCACGGTGCGCGGCCAGCTAGCCACTGATAGCATGTTAGCATGCTAACGCATCTTTTGTGCTGCTGTTGCGCAATAAAAAATTTTAAAAAAAATCAGCTTCTTCTTCTTTGGGTCAGTGGTTGTTTTCTACCAAATGAAAAGTGCTGAAGTGGTTTGGGAACAAAAGAATGCAGACACTTTTTTTTTTTTTTTGTTTACTTGCAGTGAACAAATACTTTTTTTGTTTTGTTTTGTATGTACAAGAAGTTCCACAGCATTTAAGGCGCGTTAAAGGGACTTTCTTTTCATGCATCAACAATAATAAAAAAAGCGTCATCGAAATACATTTGCTCCCCGTTGAATTCCAAACAAAACAAAAATGTGTTCAAGTTCAGATTATTTACACAACTTTTTTTTTTTTTATATATAAAAGCTTTTCTGTAGTGTCACAGTCAAAAACAAAAGGAAAACATAAATACAAAAGTTTAAAGTGCCGATAAAGTGTCAGTTTGTCTTTAATGCTGTGAGGGAGTGAGGAAAAAAAAAAACAACTTGTAAGCAAATGTTGAAAAATGGAGTTTTGATGCCATTTTTTTTTTTATGATTGATTTTTTTTTTAGTTGGCAAACTGCTGATTTGACTTGAGACCTTGATGGATTTTGCCAAATGATGACATCACAGTGGAGCTCGCACAAATTTTCTCTTCCAAAAGGGAAATCAATCAACGCTTTGGCTGTGAAGCACATCATGTCAAAAAAACAAAAGGTAAGCGGAGCTGCAGTTTAGCACAAATGAGAATCATCTTCAGCTGCTAAAGTGTCAACGTTGGCGCCGCAAACGCTTTCACTCTCGCTTGATTGTTTTGCACACATCTGCAATCTTGGTGAAAAAAAAAGACAAAATGGCAACTTTGTCATCCTTTTTGGACAAAAGCAGGACACGTGACAAAAAAACAAAACAAAACTGGCAACTCCGGATTGTGAGGGGAAAAAAAATTGCATTTAATGATAACATTTTTTTTTTATTTGAATATTTTTTTAACAAAGTAATACTCTTGAAGTTGTATTTACAAAAAAATTGAAAGGATCTTGCTGACTACCCATCGGCCAGGATGAGAGGCGAGGGAGTCAAATAATAATAAATAATAATAATAAAAAACACTGGTTGCCAGTTCACACTTGGTACATGCAAAAAAATGGCACACTTTTGTCAAAATGTTGGTGTTTGGAAGGCCAACAAAAACTCACCAACAAGTTCACAAAAAAACAAAAAAAAATCTGCACAAAAATATACTTGCCAAAAATACTTCATCTTCAATGTATACAAAGTCCCCTTAAAAATATAATTTCATTGCCAATTAAATACAAACGCTAGCAAAAAAAAAAAAGGTTAAAATTAAATTGGAAAAGATTTACATTTCATTTTTTAAATCAAATTGCTGTTGTACTAAGTTGCAAAATAGTGGCTGAGGCGAGTATGAGCTAAATGTACAAAAAAATAAAATAAATAAAAATAATTTTAAATCAAGTTGTGTTCACCACCAAATGGTGGCTTAGGTAAGCACAAGCTAAATATATATATATATGTATATAAAAAAAATCAAATATTTGATTTCATTTGTTTAATCAAATTGTTGTCATAGTAACCCACCAAACAGTTAAGCGAGTACAAGCTATATTTAAAATTTTGTTTGATTAATAAAAATGTTTTTTTTTTTTATTAAATTGTTGTACACACTAAATTTAGAATTTTATTTGATTAAGTACTATGTATGAGCTAAATTTAAAATTGTATTTACTTTGATTATTTCTTTAATCAAATTGTGGTGCTAAGGTGCAAAATAGTGAGTGAAGTTTGCGAGTTTGAACCTTAATCCTTGAGTGAGTTTGATTTTTTTTTTTTTTATGTTACTCTCTTCCTCGTGTTAGTTAGTAGACTCTAAAACGGAGTCTATTTGGTCCCTATCGAAATCGTGTCAAAACGGACTCGAATCGAGTCAAATTGACAACGACAGGATTGATTGCTCGTGTGTCTGAGGCAAGTCCGCCCGTAAGCGGCTCCTTTCCCACGAAAGCCATGCAAGCAAACAGGAGAACATTTCACGCAGAAACCCAGCAAATCGGCTCACTGACGGATGATGAGACGCCATCCTGACCGACTCGGAAACAAATTTGAAAACCCGCCAAACAGTTTCCAACGTCAAATTCAGTCCTTGGAAAAAAAAAAAAAGCATCACAGTGTGTCTGGATTTCAAATGGACAGTTTTTTGTTATTTTTCGAACGTGAATTTTCGGCTCCCTATGTTGGCATTTGGTTGAAATGTTGTGGTGGTGTCCAAATGGTGAAAAGGAGCGGACGCGCTCACGCGTTGTTGCCGTTGGATTTGCGCTCCAGCAGGGCCCGCACCATCACGCTCACCTTCAGCAGGCCTTTCTCCTCCAGGATGTGCTGCGGCAGGCACAGCTTGTTCTGAAAACACGCACACACGCATGCAGGGCAAAAAAAGGTGACACGCAAGTTTTCACGCGCACCTTCCATCTGTCCGTCCATCCATCTGTCCGTTCGTCCGTCCTTTCTTGTGTGTGCCGCAGCTGAAAGGGGAGCCCGCCTTCCCCTTCTTTGAAAGCCAAGTTTAAAACCTTACTTTCAAACCTTAACCTCAGACTTTTTTTTATCGTCAATTCACAATGAAATTATGGTAAAATTATGAATTTTTACTGTTAATTAAAGTGAATATTTTTGTCTCTAATTAATGTGGTAACTTCATTATTTTTTTTTTTTATATAAAATTAATACCTTTCAAAAGTCATTTTTCTACTTGCTGTCGACTAAGGATGACATCACCTGGTAACGACCTATCATGGCTCAGTTCCAAACCCAGAAAACAAGTGAGCCATGATTGGCCGTTAACTACTTCCTCAGCACAGGTGATGTCATCATCAGTCGACAGCAAGTAGAAAAAAAAACGACTTTTTGAAGGTATTCACTGTGCATGAAAAATGGTGAAGTTATCAAATTCATTCTGAAAAAAATAGTCACTTTTTCACTGCTGAAAATTTAACATGTTTTATTTTTTTTTTAGGGTTTTAAAGTTTAATTTGACATTTTATTCCATTAAGTTAACAGACAAATATTTTGTGAAATTATGATACATTTGTGAACATATTTTAACAATCAATTTGTTTGTCAAAGAGCATAAATATTGTGTGTTTTTGCAGTTACGGTGATTTCACGTTATTTTACATGTGACATGTAAAGTCAGAGTTTCGTTTTTGTAAATTAAATGATATTTTTAAAACAGAAAAAAATGAAATAAAGTTAAATTCTGAGTGTACAGTGTAGTTTGAAACCCTACTTTAATAAACCTCATTGGAGTTTGAAAAAAAAAAAAAAAACTGATTTGAAAAGCTAACACGACATTAAAAGCCCAATTTTGAAACCCTATCCTCAGTTTTGAAACCTTAATACCCTCATTTTACTATTTGTCAGATTTCAGCTTTCAATTGGATTGAAATTGGGGTGGAACAATTATTTTTAGTTAAGTAAAACCAACGAAATACTAAACCTAAAATTCAAAAAACAATTTTGTTAACAAAATAAAATAAAAAGGAAAATGCTTTTTAAAAAAAACAAAAAAACTAACTGAAACGACATTTTATGTTTACAAAACTAACAAACTACAATCACAGCAAAAATGTCCTTTGTTTTCATCTTTGGATATTAATTTACCGCATGAGCCTTTGGGGATGATTTCAAATGTGATATGAAGTCGATTTATTTTGATATTAAGGACGTTTGAAAGTGTGTCACACAGAAGGGACGCCATCTCGCAGCAGCCAATAGAAAAGCACCAAAAGATGACATCGCTCCCATGCTGTTTTTTTAAATATTGTGCACAAGTAATACACTTTTTAAAAAACTAAAACTAATACTGAAACTACCTAAAACTAAACTAAAACTAAGCATTTATGAAATAAAACTAACAAAAGCACCCTGAAAACTAGTTAAAACCACCTAAATTAAAAAAACAACAACAAAAAAACTCAAACCGAAATCAAAATGATCACAAGGGATTGTTTGCAGTTTTTTTTTCCATTATCAGGCACATTTTATGTTCAAATGGGAGCAGTTATATTTTAGGATTGAATTTCAGGCTCAAATGAGGCTCCTGTTCCATTAAATTGGGGCCATAGGACCGTTTTCTGTTTAAAAAGGAGGAGGAGCCATTTTCATATAGAAATTGGGGTTTGAATTTCAAACGCAGCACAAGTTTAAACATGATCCGCGAGTAGCTAGCTGAGGTCCGTCGGCGGCTTTAAAAAAAAAAAAAAAAAAAAAAAAACACACACACAACACAAAATCCATCCAATAATTTCACATGTTCATTAATTAGCTAAAACATACAAATGGTTAAATAGAGCTCATTTGTGTTCGCAACATCAAAGCCGACCGACAGTTTGTAACTCTGCTTTACCGCTGTCAACGTTTCAAGATTTCAAGGATACAACAAAAGCACAAAATTCACATTTTCCAACTGTTTCCATATGGCTTGTGTTTTGGAAGGATACTCGCTAGCTTGTTTGCGTAGCTACAAACGGTTCAAACTTATTCATATCGGAAAGGGAATTCTCAAAAAATTTAAAAAAAAAAAATCTAAAATCTCTTTGTGGGTTTCAAACCACCAAAGGCAAGTTTTCTTTGCACGTGTATCCAACCATCGTTTGTCCACCATTGGCTAACCGTTTGCTAGCTTAACCAAAAGTAGCAGTTTCGCGAGCAGTCGTTGCGCTGTTTAAGACATTCGGGTACGATTGTGCTAGATCAGCATTTTTGTGGCTGAAAAAGAGACGCAACTAGAAAAACATACAAAAAAAGTCAACACAGGAAGATGCTAACGCTAATCCGCACCCATGCTAACATACGGCTAGTGTTAGCTTCGTGTTTCGAACAACATCGCTAAGAACTGAGCTGCATTACTTTAAAAAACAAAATGAAATTGTTTTCATATGATTTGGCCGTTTTCACATTCAAATTCAGAATATTTTCATCTTCATACGAAATTTGGGCCATTTCAAAGCTGACATTGTAGAAATTTGTCTCGTTTTCAGGTTGACTTTGGGCTGGTCTCGGTGAAATTTGGTAATTTTTCGCTTTCCTGCTCAGAATTGGGACCGTTTGCCGATTGATTTCTGATTGGCTCGTCATGTTCAATTTGAAGGGTGAAATCGGAAACCGCTTTGACCTTAGAATTGGGGTCACTCCCCCATTTCAACGTGGCCCTAATACTTAACATTTTTGGTTTAGTTAGGACCGATTTTCGGTTGATATTTTGGTCCTTTTCAGGTTATAATTGTGCGAAAATGTGTGCTCCTGCGGAGAAAAATAAACGTTTTGTTTTTTTTGCCATTGCCGCGGTTACGTCTGTTCGCTCCACACGTAAACGGCAAAGAGCAGCAGCAGGCAGAGGACATGAACTAGGCTGCAGCCAATCAGATCCCACCACCGCCATGCCGGAGGCGGGGTCTGAGTGGTCACCGAGACTAGCGGCGGTAGGGGGGTGGATTTTATTTTCTCTTCCGGCCGCTTCCCTCCCACCAGCGTCCTGACCGTGGCGCACAAAGGCGGCAGGCGGCGCTGGATGATGTCGTACGGGGAGCACAGGCAACACTGGTGCCCCCGGGTGGAGGGTAGAGGGATGGCAGGATGGATGGAGGGATGGAGGAGGAGTGGGAACGATGGAGGGAAAAGAGACAATGACGGAGAAGAGGAGGAAAATCCAGGCGGAGAGCGAAAAGAGAAAAGAAGAGGCAAGAGGTTAAAAAAAGTGAGCAAGGAGAGGGAGTCGGTAACCATGGTGACAGAGACGGGCGTAACCATGGCGACCAGTGGGGATGCTCACCGGGGGGAGGAGGACGAGGGGGAGGAGGTCTGCCTCCTCCCCCTCGTCCTGATGCAAGCGGCAAGCAGAAGCAGGTTTAGCGCAGGTAGCAATTAGCCTGCTAGCGGGTAGTTAGCACACAAGCTAGCAGTGTGTTATCATGGGTTGCGGGAAGCCAGCTAGCATGTTAGCGGCCGCTTGGAGCCAAGCGAGTATGGCACGAAGGAGGAAAAGAATTCGATGGACGTCGTGTCGAGTTATCCGGTTGACTCGGAGAGATTTCTGTCGCTACGTCGGCCCCACTTGCCCATTCCTGGGGCAGCTAAGGCTACAAAACATTTACTACACAGCAACTCTTATTCATCAACATAAGCAGAGCAGCTTCCAAGAATGGCCGTGGCTAACAATAAAAAGGCTGATGACAACATATACATTTATCTGTGTTCTGTAAAAATAAAATCTTCACTAATAATAATAATAACAACAATAATAATGATAATCGAGGCCACTAGCAGTGCAGCAGAGGCGGAAGCAGTTAGATGGCTGCAATTCAAGCTAACGATGCTAATATAGCATTTGTGCTATTGTGTTTGAGTTCAGGTGCCAAGGTTGGCCACGTTTAAAACAAGCACACAAAAATAAAAACAAATGAGCACAAAACAGGAAGTCGGCGCTCAGATGGAGGAAGCAGCCATGACACACGTGTGACCTCCTGTGAGGAAAGCTTGCGGGTTTGATTCCCCAAAACGAGACGGACGGACAGACGGACGTCAAACCCTCAGCCTTCCCGTCAGGACCACGTCAAAAGCTTCAGCAATGCAAACGAGTTTTGTCGTCAAACAACTGGGACGTTTTCACGTTCAAACTCAAGGCCGACGTTTTTTGGGTTCAAACTTTCAGCTTTCCTTGTCAGATTGAAATCTGGCACATCTGTGGATCTCTGCCAAGTTTGGATCTTTTCATGTCGAATATGAAATCGTCTTCAATTTCAAACAGGCTGTTGGTACAAATTGGAACTGTTTTCTTCTTCAGATGGGAGAATTTTCAGATTAAAACTGAGGATGCTAATCAGGTCAAAATCTGGACTGTTTTCCAGTTGAAATTAGTTAGTGATAGACCGATGCTTTTTTTTTTTTTTTTCAAGCATGATACAGATATTGATTATAAGAGACTGATAACCGATATTTCAAACCGATATTCATTTTCAGTAAAAGAAAAGTTTAAAAAGTTTAAAAACGGACTTTTTTTTTTTTTTTTTTTTAAATAGTATTATTAACTCATTCCCCTCGACCCAACCCCAAATTAACTTGGGTTTTGCGTTTTTTTTTGTTTTTGTTTTTTTTTTTTTTTTTTTAATGCACTGGACGTAGGAGAACCTCATGAAAACCCCCAGCAAGTATTGAGCTGAAAAAAATTATAATAATTGCAATGAGGTGTAGTTGCCAGCAGATGGCCACAGTAGTTTTGATTAGAGGAGGGCCAGCATGTAGTGGACGTGGAAGAGGTCCACCCACAGTGGACAAGGAAGAATGTGGAGAAGCATTCGCTCAGCAATTTGTTCAGACGTGGGAAGCCACCGGGCGATCGCTCGCACGTCTGTTTGACTTTCCCGTTCACCGGATGACGCTTCCTGGGCAAACTGCATCGAGGTATGATGATAGAAGCCACACGGCAATCGTCATATGGCTTTTGACCTGAAACGTCCCCTCGCCAAACCTACTCAGGACTTCCGCGTTCCCCGGATGAATCACCGTGGGCAAACGTATTCACGCCACCGATCAAAGATGGGCAAGCGGCATTGCCAAACGCCATGTAGGTAAGCACCAACTTGGTCCCATTCTAAATTTCATAACTTCAAGGTGACTTTTTCCACTGTCAGCCCACGTCATATGATGCCGATACTATCTATTGCCTCGTGTTTTACTGTGTAGCAGTACACGACAAGTAGCCTACTGGTTGGGTCAGTTTGGTCAGTTAAAAGTTGAATTTTGACTTGAAATGCATCTTCTCCCATATTTATGTACCCATAGAACAGTATTCTGTAGGCCGTCAAAAATGGGTTAAAATCTTGCAAAATGGCTGCCACTGAGGGGTTGGCAGCGCTGCAAAATGGCTGCCATTTAATGAGTTAAAGGTGTATTCAAGGATCTTCTTGAAGCCAAACGTCCGTTTGTCACTTTTTTAAAAATGCGCATGGCGTACATCCTATCAGCTCTCCTGCTAGTCCGCGGGGGTGGGGGCGGGTGCGCATAACGAGGTCGTTACAGCAGATTGATTTACGGAATTGAGAACCAATTGTTAAGATGATCCACCCGGAAGATGTAGAGACAAAAGATCCTTGAATACAACTTTAAGGTTGAAAAAAACAAGAGGGAAGAAATTAATCGGGTCAGATTTGGACTGTTTTGAGTTGGAATCAGGTTGGTTCAGGGCTGCCAAGGTTAGGAATAGATTGATTATCGGCTAGGATTATTATCTGTACCGATATTCAGCATTTTGACAAATATCGGCATCGGCCATTTTGAAAATCATATGGCCGATAACAGATACACTAAGAAAAAAGAAAAGAAAAAAGGGTTAACTTCAGGGAACTAATTTAAATTAAAAAAAAATAAAATGTATGTTTTCATTTTTTATTTTTGCCAACCCTGGGAACTCTCTGCACCTTCTGTTTTTGTTTGAAATTAAAACTAAGATAAGTAAAAATGTAATAATTTGGATATTTTGAAATTTTGGAATACTTTATTTGTTGTAGAAAACAATTTGTTTGTTTTTATTTAACTTTTGAAAACATGCTACTGCCCCTGGATGATCCCGGAACTTTTTAGATAAAAAAATAAATAAATAAAAAAAATAAAAAATAAAAAAAAATAAAAAAAGACAATATTTTACTAACCCTAAAAGTTGCTCAATAAACATATGCTTTAAAATTCCTAAAAATAAATAAGAGCCGGAGTTTGTATTTTTTCAAAATTTTTATGGTAATATTTGCCCTTTTTAGTGAAAATGAATATCGGCTCCAAATATCGGTTATCGGCCTCCTTGACTACTAATAATCGGTAACGGCCCTGAAAAAAACATATCGGTCTATTGCTAGTCAAGGTCTGTTTCAGAAAATAGTTTCAGATTGAAATGGAATTCCTTTTCAGGTTGATTTTTTCATTTTTTTTTTTTTTAAATGAGTCAGCACGTTGTAAACATTCAAACTTGAGAACGTGCCCAGTTTTGCGCCGTGGGTCGCCGTGGCGTCACGCAGGGGCAGTCTTACCTCAGGCACGCCCATCTTGCGACAGGCGTCCAGGAAGTTCTCCACGTTGCGCCGACACTTTGCCATGCTGAGTTTGGGCTGTCGCCAAAAAAAAAAAAAAAAAAAGCAAACGTCAGGAAAGGATTCCAAAGTTGGAGAAGCAAAAGAAGGGGCGGGGCCTACCACGGCGGGCGAGGGCACGTGTATGCTGGCGACGGACCGCGGGCGGATGTGATTGGCCAGGTGGCAGAGCACCACGCCGTCCATCAGCGAGGTGCCCAGGTCATCGGGAAGGACCACCTTCAGGCGACTCTCGATGCTCTGGGGGAGGACCAACCAATTCAATCAATGACTTTTGAGTACCTTGCCCTGCTTCCCTGCGTTTGCGTCAAGCAGCCCCAGATCAGACTCATTCCAAAATGGCCGACTTCCGGCACCTTTTCAGGCGTGACTTCTTGAAGAGACTTTTTTTTTTTTTTTTGCTGGTCTACACACAAGCCTGCCGAATGTGGTTTCCCCGTTCCAACGGTCGGTCGTGCCGGCTCCTTCCTTACGTCTCTGAGCTGTTCCATGAGCTCCAGTTCTTCCCTCAGCTGCTCCATCTTCCTCCGCATGGTAAACTGAGGGTCCACGCACTCGGCACTCTTGTGGCTGCGCAGGAACACTGAACAAGCACAACAAGAATGTATTTATTTATTTAATTTTGGGAAAACATTTTTCATTAACTGGCAGGTACTTTCACCCCCATTACAGCTGTTGTAGAGACTTCAACAAATGATGTCATCCAGGTTATTATAGTTTGGGGAATTTTCATTTTAGTTTTTTTTTACTTATTTAATTTTGTTAATTTTAAAAAAATTTTCAGGCTGGTTCTGTTAGTTTTTATTAGTTTTAGTTGTTTAACTCATTTGCTCCCAAGAACGTATAAATGCGTTCTATTTTAAATGTATTTAGCCGTGTTTATACATGTTTTTTTTTTTTTTTTGTAATGCTAGAGCATACAGAATCCTTTGATGCAGCCTCTCAACTGTAGAGAATGGGTTAAAAAACAACAACAACGTAATTACAAAAATGGCCAGCAGGTGGCAGGAGAGTATGATAACAACATACAATGATGAAAATTTCACAACAACCAACTTTGGTGAAAATGGCTGGGAGTGAATGAGTTAAAAAAAAAATGCTTAGTTTTAGTATTAGTTTTATTTTTGTTTTTTTTGTTTTTTGTATTGTTTTTTTTGAAGAAATGTGCAAATTTTAGTTACAATTTTAGTTTTGTCAAACATAAAATGTAGACTCAATTTTCCTTTTTTAAAAAGTATTTTCGTTTTTTTATTTTATTTAGTTAAATAAATTGTTTTTGAGTTTTAGTTTTTTTGGGGAGTTATATTTAAATAAAATAACCTTGCATGGCATTCATTGGCTACAGCAGCATATGAGATTTTATTTTATTTTTTTCAATTTCTCAATGACATCCTATCAGGTTGATTGGCATTCAACCAATGTCGTGAAAACGTTTGTGACCAATCAAAAATCGGCCTGTCACGTGTTGTTTTCTGGCTCATCCACGGGGCCCTGTAATGGGGCCGCCGAGTTTAACGGAGCCCAAGAGGACACCGTATTCCAATTTTCCTTGAATGGACCGACACCTTTTCTAATGAGGTGTATGCGTGTGTGAGATCTAGAGCTGATCCTGGGGGGGACACACTAATGAAGGTCAATTAAGTCGCTATTATTTTTGCAGCTCGTTTTAAGTGTCACTTTAATTATGCTTCTTTTTTTTTTTTTTACTCCAACACACGCACCCCCCACACACACAGGATACCTCCTCGTGATGTCATGCACCCCTCAGCCAGTCATTTGTCACTAATGTGATTGTCATTTAATAAAGAACTACTATTGTTTTAATTGACTTTCCTTTTTGAGAATTACATTTTTTCCCAACAATTGTATTTTTATTTTTTAATGGAAAAAAAAATCGTGTGTGTTGGGGGGGGGGCTATTTTAGATTTAAAAAACAAACAAAAAAAGACTTGTTTTTTTTTTTTAAATATAGGGGTGCCAGAAAATTCAAATTTTTAATCTCAATCAATAGTTAATTCAAGATTAATTGCAAATGTTATATCTGTTCTAAATGTACAATAAAATATATTTTTTTACATTTTCATAGGTTAAATGACGTAAAAGGGCTGGCAGTGAACGAGTTCACAAAACTGGAAAAATGTTAAACTAATAGAAATATGGCTGCATCTTTTAGGCAATAATTTCATAATGATTCATAAAATTGAGTTAAAATTAAAAAGATATTCTGTACTATTAAAAAAAAAAGTGTGATATTGATTTGTGTTTAGGTCATTTTTCTGCCACTAGATGGTACAATTGCATTTGTAAGACGATGACAGCAAGCTCAGTGCATTTTTCTTGTCATATTAGAGCTATCTAATATTTAACATGAACTAAAATTCTGCACATTTTTAAAATGGTAAAATACAACTTAACCCCAGTCTCCACAAATGTATGCGTTATGACATTTATTACTGCTAAATTTTGACGTGGACATGTCTGTGTCGCGACTGGAATTCCATCAGCACAGACTTTCCAAGTGAGGGGCGCTCATTAATAATGCATTAAAGGAACTATAAATCAACGCACTTTTGACACCCCTAATATACACACATACATAAGGGGTGTGAATTGCCTCGTACCTGACGATTCGATCCGTATCACGATTCATAGGTCACGATTCGATACCGATTAAGTCGATTGTTACGATTTTTTTTTACTCAATTTAGAAAATACCATTCAGTAAACTTGTATATGTACACTGTAAGATTTGTATGAAAATTTATTATTTATTTATCTCAAACTTCAGTGTTATAACTGTGAGCCACTGTATTTAACAAACAGGTTGTAACCTTTTTCATGTTAGAACAGCATTGAAATAAAATGGTGAAGCTTAATGTTCCATTAATATAACATTCTTCCATGCTTAAGGTGTGAAAGTTAAGACCTTTTGTTGAATATTTTTTCATCAAAAATGGATGTTAAAAAATCGATTCGGCTGCCTATTGAATCGATTCGAGAATTGCGTGCTGTAGTATCGCGATAGACTAAAAGCACAAAAGTTGAAATCCGAGGCCGTCGGGACGCCGCTGGGCCAAAACCTACCGCGCTCCAGCACGCCTCCGTTGCCGCGGCAACTTCCAAAGGGGGGCGGGGCCTGTGAGAGACGGGTTGGGGAGGGAGGAGGCGAGCAGGGGATCGAGGGCGGGGCTGCAACCAGTGGAAGGGGAGGGGCGCATGCGGGCAGCAGGTGCATTGTGGGTAAAAAAAAAAGTCCATGCGGCGGATCATCGCAAACAATTGTAAATAAATGGGAGGGAAAAAAAAGTCACCAGATGTCAAAATGGGAGGCGACAACACCCAACACCAGACAACACACGTAAAAAAACAAAAAAAACAAAACAAAGATTCACGTTAGCGTCGTTAGCGGTTAACAAGACGTCACATGCTAAGCAAAACAAAAAACCCCACCCACAGCAGCACAACTTAGCCACAGCACTTAGCATTAACATGCTAAGTGTTTAGCATATTAGCGGCAGTCAGGAGTCGTTAACTGAAGCTAGCAGTTAGCACAGTTAGCTCGGACTTACAGCTTTGCTATAACGGAGACATGAGCAAAGTTTACGATGGGCTGGACTCGACATTTGACCCGAGCTGACATTTTCAACCGGTTTATTTGGATGACATCTCTCACCTGAGCGAGGTTTCAGTCCAAAGGGCACGCTGGACATCATCGGGGGAAGTCTGCCCGGAGACCGATCCAGTCGCTACAGTAACACAAAAAAACAAAACATAAACAAACAATGAGCTTTCAGACAGAATTAAGTAAGGGACAGAAAACACACACGCGCATTCATATTTGTCATCATTCCTAAATATGAATACATTCAAGTCATGCGTGCGTGTGAACCTTTGGTGTGGTGACGTCGTCGTCGCTGTCTTGCCCGCTGTCGAAGAAACAAAAAGTCTCGTTAGGGCGCGTCAAGGAAGAAGCGTACGCACAAAAACGTGTGCTGTGCAATACAATTGAAAAACTAGAAAGGGTCACAAAAAGATTACTTTTTTTTTATTTTTATTTTTCCTCCCTGCTGTTTGTCTGGGCAAAGTTCCCACTAAGACTCTCCACCATCTTAAAGAAAGGCTGATAAATATGGAGGACCAAAACTGACAAAATTCTAAATAAATAAATGACTAAATAAAGAAATAAAATAAAATAAATAAATGACTAAAAGTGCAAATAAAAACGGATATTAAAAAAAGTATAATTCAAGAATTAAATACAAATGTATTTATATATATATATATATATATATATATATATATGCTCTTTTTATTTCCATCTATATATTTTTTTTATCGAATTTTCGAATGATATTTTTTTATAGCCATTTTTATTTTCACTTTTAGTCATTTATTTATTTATTTATTTTGCATTTTGGAAGTTTTGGTCCTCCCATAGATAACTCTCACAAAAATACGACATTGCGCCACAAAAGTGCCACATTTGTGCACAAAAATACAACAATTCGTCACGAAAAAAAAGTTGTATTTTGGGATCCAAGATGTCACAAAATAATTATTTTGACACAGAAATGTTGTACTTTAAGCCAAAATACTATATACTATAAAAATAAAATGGAGAAAACAAACAACCCTTGGTCAGTCAAGTGGTAGTTCCCATTTGACATGTCAAGTCTCGATTGAGCGCCTTCAAAACTGATCTCAAATCGATGCAACGTCACCATCTACTGGCACCTGTTGGTCACTCCAGCATATTTGCAACATTGGACTTACTTGACGGCCTGGACCATTTGCACGGGGTACAGTCGCACGCCGCACAGGTCCTCTTGCTCCAAGTTGACTCTGAAGCGGACACGCACGTTTGAGAATTCGGGACACAAATACGAGTGCGTGGAGGAGGTCAAAGGTCAGCGCCGACCTGGCGGGATCCTGCAGGAGCTCCACGGCCTCCCTCAGCTGGCTGATCATGTCCAAGTGCAGACCGCTGTCGTCCCCCGTCACCTTTGACCTGCAAATTCGCCAAAAAAGCTTTCACTTCACGCTCGTATTCCAAATATGAATTCATGATAACATCCATAATCAAACATCACAAATTGATGACAATGTTCATTTAAAGCAGGGGTGGCAAACTGCGGTCCTCGAGGGCCGGTGTCCTGCAGGTTTTGCAGATTTCCCTACTCGAAGTGCAGCTGATTCCAATTAACAGGCTCGTTATCAGGTTTCTGCAGAGCTTGCTGATGAGCTGATCATGAATCAGCTGTGTTGAAGAAGGGAAATATCCAAAACCAGCAGGACTGCGGCCCTCGAGGACCGGATCTCGCCACCCCTGATTTAAAGGGATCGTTCGGCTTTTTTAACATGAATCTCAATTTCATCCTCACCTCCCGTGTGTGCGATCAGCACTGACTTACCCCTGACAGTGTTCGGTGACACCAGTTCTGGTCCGGCGTTGGGCGAGAGGAAAATAGTCCAGCAAGCTGGCTGGGGTGTCGGAAATAAAGCGTTTTTCTTCTAAAAACTATTTGTTTTCAAAAGTGTGATACATTTGCATCACAATACTCCTTTCCTGAAAAAAGTCAGACGCCATTACCGCCAGCCACTACTTTTCTGTTCGTTCGTATCACTGCGCGGCGTCCTGTAGACAGCGAATTGACGCACTGCTGCCAGCTGATCCTTCCGCCTGAAGTTGTTTGCCTTTTCGGCGGAAGTATCAGCTAGCTGGCTGCAGTGCGTCGGTTAGCGCTCTACAGGGCGCCACGCAGTGATACGAAACGAACAGAAAAGTAGTGGCTGGCGGTAATGGCGTCTGACTTTTTTTTCAGGAAAGAGTATTGTGATGGAAATGTATCACGCTTTTGAAAACAAATAGTTTTTAGAAGAAAAACGCTTTATTTCCGAGACCCCAGCCAGCTTGCTGGACTATTTTCCTCTCGTCCAACTCCGAACCAGAACTCGTGTCACAGAACGCTGTCAGGGGTAAGTCAGTGCTGATCGCACACACGGGAGGTGAGGATGAAATTGAGATTCATGTTAAAAAAGCCGAACGATCCCTTTAATGTTAATCAATAGAAAAGTAGTACGAATCCAAATATAAACATTTGCACAAGGACATTGGGTATTATTTTACGCTTTTTTGATCAAACGTTACTTTTTTTTTTAAAATGTCACTTCAACATATATTTATTTCATACAGTAGTAATGTTAATAATGTAAATGTGCCACATATTGATATAACAGCTAGAATTAAAACAAGATTGAATAAATGGTCAACGATTATCTGTCATCAACTTTTTTAAATTAAAAATTAATTTCATATTGATTTGTATTATAAAAAATATATTTTTAAAACGTGCAATATAAATGCTAAATGTAAAATAGTAAAATAACCTGCTTTATGGGTTTGGTCAGTAAACTGAGCCATGGTTGGTCGTTACCAGGTGATATCATCAGAAAAAAGACTTTTCAAAGGTATTAATTGTACTTGAAAAATAATGAAGTTACTGCATTAATAAGACAAAATATTCACTTTTTACTGCTGAAAATGGCTCAGTGAGTATCCGTTTAGGAGCGCTAATACTGTTTTCATAATTTAGCTTCCAAAAAATTGAATGAAAGGGTAGATTTCTTCAATATTCGATTTTTATACTTTAATATTTTTTTTGATAAATATTTTTATACTATAATAATTAAGCTGAAAGCAAACATTTGACCGAAGTCTGTACTGGTTTTGCAATCAATTAGCATCATTCGCCTTAAAAGCCAAGCGAGCCGTTTCTCACTCGTGCTCCGAAGTCCAGTGCGAGTCTTCGTCGATTCTCAGCGGCTCGTCCAGGTCCGTCGTCGTCGTCGTACGGCCCTGAAAGACAAAAAAAACGCACCTGTCAGAAAAAGTTACTAACAAAAAAAGGCTACATTTTCCATCCATCCATCCATTTTCTTGACTGCTTAGTCCTCACAAGGGTCGCGTGGGGTGCTGGAGCCTATCTCAGCTGGCTTTGGGCAGTAAGTAGGGGTACACCCCGAACTGATTGCCAGCCAATCGCAGGCTACATTAATAAAACAAAATTAAAATGTAGTTCGTTGTATTATATATTTCCACTATAAATGTTATGTTTTGTTCTGAATATTTTGTCCACAAAAAGGCTATGAAAACATCATAATTCCAATTCAAACTCCAATATTGACGTTTTGTGAGCTAATGTAGCATCATTATTATTTCTATTTTATTTCATTGCTATGCCCAAAATGATTCTGTTTGTTTGTGTTCCGATTGTGAAGACGAAAACTTATTCTTGTCCACACCGTCTGCATTTTTTATTTTTTTTTGCAGGGGTCTAAACAAGAAGAGGAGTTTAGTTTTTATTATATTTAGTTATTTAATAAATGCTTAATTTTAGCTTAGTATTAGTTTTAGTTTTTTTTTAAATGTGTATTACTGGTGCGCAATATTTAAAAAAAAAACAGCATGGGAGCGACATCATCTTTTGGTGCTTTTCTATTGGCTGCTGCGAGATGACATCACTTTTGTGCGACACACTTTCGAACATCCTTATTCCGGTTCATACCAAAATAAATCGGCTTCAAATCACTTTTCAAATCATCCCCAAGGACTCATGCATCAAAAATAATTACCAAACAATAAAATGAAGGATATTTTTGCTATCATTATAGTTAGTTTGTTAGTTTTGTGAACATAAAATGTAGTTTCAGTTCGTTGTTTTTTTTTTTTTTTTTTTTTAAAAAGCATTTTTGTTTTTATTTTATTTCGTTCACTCAATTGTTTTTTTGAATGTTAGTTTTTTAGTCAGTTTTAGTTTGACTAAAATAACCTTGCTTGGGACTCACCGTGACGTAGCCTACCAAGCGAGCGGCGGCGTCTTGGTAGGCCAGCTGCTCCCTCAACACCTCGGTGGGACTCTCCTCCAGAAGCCGCACCGCCTCCGAGCTGGGATCTGCGCAGGCAAAACAAAAGCCAGAAGTTGCGTTAAATCCACACGGCCCGCCAACACAAACGAGAAGTCCGATCTCCGTGTGAAAGCGGATTTTAGTCAGTTTCTTTGCAAAAGAAAATGGGGGGAAAAAAAAGACAAACTGCAAAATTGGTGCATCCAAGCATTCATTCATTGATTACATGAAGTCATATTGCCTTGTGTGCCGTGCGGCTATTTCCCACTTTGTTCTGTGCGAAAGGCACGGCGGGGGAAAAAAATGCCAGGCTCCAATTTTTCAGAATGTCGGCCAAAAATTCCACAAAACGTGTGCCTTCAAGTAGGAGTGTGCCGATTATATCGATATCGCCATCAATCGTGATTATCGATACACCTACACAAGTCTGGCAATATTGGAAGTTACTATACAGCCACTATAATGGCTCCATTGTTCATGACTTATTGAGCAATTTCTTGGTAGGCCACTAGGGGGAGCACCTCATAAGCGTGGCGGGGAAATGGACACAAGTCTTCAGGCGAAGAAAACATATGAGCTTAGTTTTACTTGTGGAAGACATTTATTTATCGAACTCACTTTTGCATACGTTTCTATGAAAAATGTGGATTATATCTTCAATTTTAACATTTCAAAACATTTTACCTTTCGACTTTTGATATTTGATATTGATTTAATTTGATTTAACATTTAAGTCATTTTATTTATTTACTTTTGCAATGTTACACAAAAAAATTGTCAGTTTACAAAATGAAACAGTTGACTATGTAACTAACATGTATGTTGTTGAATCGTGTTGAAGAAAGACAAATTTGTTGACAAAGTTGTCTCTGTTCAGAAGACTAAAGTACTTACTATGAAGAAGACACTAGTTTGATTATTGTGTTTCAGTGATGGTACAAAAAGAAGCGATTTTATTATTGTAAAAAAAACATCACTTTAATAGTTTTATTGTCAATTATCGTGGATAACCTGACCAATATATCGATAACCGCGTTATCGTCATATCGTGAGATAATCGCTATCGTGAGCCTTGTATGGCATATCGTATCGTATCGCATCGCATCGTATCGTATCGTATCGCATCGCATCGTATCGTGAGGTACCCACAGGTTCCCACGTATAACGTCTCAGATTGCGGGAAGCCGTTAACGTCGACATTCATGCCCACACACACAGAAAGATCCTGCTTTGCTGGGTTGTGTCTGAAAGACACCAGCAGCTCAAACGTGTCCTGACATTTTACAGTATCTCCGTGTGAAACAATTCCAAAAGTTGCTACAACTGAGCACAATCTGTTGGATTGCGTTTGAAAGACGAATAACTGATCTATGGTGCGAAAGGAGCTTCGAAACAAAAATGGCTGCACCCGAGCACCGATTCACAAAATTTGACTGGGTTGTGTGTGAAAGGCATTAGTGAAAAAAAATGCGGTGAATGTGCAGTCAACGCGTGAAAGGGGTTTTTCATTGGCAGACGTCAGACAGGAGTGAACGTCTTTTGTGTCCACGTCTGCTCTGACCCGGTTCAGGCGGATTGAAGACGTCTATTTGAGTGCACCGCGTACCCGTCAGGGAGCTGACGTGTTCGCTGGAGTCGTCTTTGCTGAGTCCGTCCTCCTCCGTGATGTGACTCATGGGCACGTTCAGACTCAAACTGTCTTCATCCGATGGCTGACCACACAAAACAACAACAACAACACGTACAAATACTTCAAAAAGATCAGATTGAGGGAAAAAACAAATACAATATTGAGGGCCATTCTTTATATCTATATTTTTCTCGCACTTGCAATAACTAACATGGCCTGTTAACCAAAGCAAAAAAAAAATTTAATAATTTTAATGATTTAAAAGTCATTCATTTATTTTTATTTTTTTATTTTTTTTTTTTTTTTTTTTAGTTTAAGTTGAATTAAATGGAACTAATGAAAGTGCCTTTTAGTGTATATTTTGTTACATTATTTTTTGTTGTTTTGTATTAACTCATTTGCTCCCAAAAACGTATAAATACGTTCTATTTTAAATAATACCAGTGTTCCAAAGACGTATTTATACTTTTTTTTTTTTCTTTTTTCAGCCTCTGAACTGAAGAGATCAGTTGACGCAATGGTAGTTATAACAAAAACGGCCAGCAGGTGGCAGTGGAGTATAAGAGATAAACCAGAGCCATGTTGCAACAAGCTCTTTCCCCCACTGTTTTAAACAGATTTGTGAATAATAATGAAACTGATCTATATTCTAATGCTAATTGCTGCAAAACGGAAACAGAATTTTTTTTTTTTTTTTTTTTTTTTTTTTTTTTCCCCCTGACGAATGAAAAGACTCGGGAGTGAGAGAGCCGGGAGCGAAGGTGGTTGCCTTAGTGAAAATTGCTGGGAGTGAATGAGTTAATAATTAATTATATATAATTTAATACATTAATTAATTTTACAAAAAATAAATAACGTTTCTGAGAGCAGCAATGCAGATTTTATTTTTTTTACAAATAAATTTTTGCAAATCAAAAATGTATTTTGTTTCAATTTATTGACTTTTTATATAATTAGTTGACATTTAATACAAATTGACCATTTTAATTCAAAATACATGTTTTAATATTTTTTTTGTTACTGATAATCATTTTGTTACATTATTGCTTTTGTTGTTTTGTATTAATAATTAATTAATTATATTAATTCAATAAATTAAATAATTTAGCAAAACAAATATGTTTCTGAGAGCAGCAATGCAGATTTTTTTTACAAATAAAATATTTTTACAAGTTAAAAATGTATTTTGTTTTAATTTGACATTTTAATATTTTTTTGTTACTGATAATCATCATTTTGTCAATCATTTGTGAATCATTTTGTTTCATTACCATGAAAGCATCTTGACTGCATACTGTCATTTAATTTGTGCTGATCATCATCATTATTATTATTATTATTATTATTATTATTATTATTATTATTATTATTATTATTATCATTATTATTATTATATTTTTTATCAGGGCCATTTTCACTGTCCCCTTCATTTCTTTTTCAAAGAATGAAATAAAATTTTGAATTGAATTTAATAATAGATATGTCATTAATATTACTCTTATTGGTTGGTTTTAAAATAGATTTTAAATTCAGTCTAATTTTAAGGTGGCAGCAGAAGCAAATGGCTTTTCACACACACGAGCCGTCGTTACAAACGTCAAGCGTACGAGTACACATCGAATCGAAACACGTGCTGCGTACCTCGGTTGCCGACAGCCTCTTGTCGCCGATGTCGCTGCCGACTCCCGAATCGCTGTCCTGCTTCCTCTGCTGCTCCGTGTCCTCCACGCTGCACGCACGCACACATGTGAAGCTCATCTCTCTCTCTCTCTCTCGCTCTCTTTCTCTGGGCCCACTCGGCAGAAACCGATTACTTTTTCTTTTAATTTACTCAATTTAATTCAGTCATTTTCTCCTAAAAACGTATAAATATGTTCTCTTTTAAATGTCTGAAGTGTACCATAGACATATTTAGACGGGGTTTTTTGCTTTGGTTTTTCATGCTAGAGCATACAGAAGACTTTGATGTAACCTCCCAACTGCAGTGAAGGGGTGAAAAAAATAGTAGTAATTACAAAAAAGGCCAGCAGGTGGCAGCAGAGTATAAGAGCTCAACCAGGGCCATATTGAAAATTTGTGAATGATGATATTCTAATGCTAATTGCTACAAAACGGAAACAGATAGAAATACACTTTTTTTCTGATGAAAGAAGAGACTCTAGTCTTACTTTTGGTAGGTTCCATGTTTTTATAGCAATAGACACAATATTTTATGGGCCTTGCAAAATCAGTCCAAATCCAGTCTGTTCAAATTGGCTGGGAGTGTTTATTAATTAGGATTTCATTCCATAAATGAGCGAAATATTCAAAATGTATTTGATGTAATGACGAGGTAATATTTTTAAGTTAAGGGTGAAATGAATTTCTATGTAATATGATAAAAAAATAGACACCTGTCAGTGCTTGCGGTGACAGGCATCTACAAGCAACAGCGCCTAAGGAAACTCAATAGCACTTTTTTTTCAGACCGATACCAGTACTGTTATTCAGCATTAGTACGTTTATGAGCCCAGTTACAGTCCATGTAACGATTCACTGATGTCATCAAGTATTAACGAGGACGACTTCATGTCAGGTTTGTTTGTTTTGCCTTAACTATCGATGGCTGGTACGGGCTCAATACCGTTGCACTCCCATTCCTAATGTCTATCAAGCAAAATGATTAAAATCACCACAGGTGATTGGTCAGATGTGTCAGGTGAAGCAT
Organism: Festucalex cinctus; assembly: GCF_051991245.1. NCBI lineage: Eukaryota > Metazoa > Chordata > Actinopteri > Syngnathiformes > Syngnathidae > Festucalex > Festucalex cinctus. The sequence goes on from NC_135421.1 coordinate 15,255,918, forward strand.
CTTATTATTATTATTATTATTATTATTATTATTATTTATTTTTATTATTATTATTATTTTTTTTTTTATTATTATTTTTTTCTGACACAAGCTGTCCCGGAGCATCAACAATAGCGACTTAATCGGATCAGAAAAGGAAACGGAACTATTTGAGAGAGGACGGATTTGGGGCGTAGCAGCACGTTTGCTAACCGTTAGCATGCGACTCACCGCATCAGGCTGAGGCGCTCCATGACGGGCAGGTAGAGCGCATCGGCAATCTTGTCACTGCGACATGCCTCCATGCTGAGATACTTGAAAATGTGGACCTTGCCCTTGAGACAGATCTGAGGGACAGAAAGGAAAGAAGAACAGCTTTAAAGGCCTGGTAGAAGCTTCTAGTCCCCAGAGGACTGTCTTGTCCCAAGAGGAGATTTTTGGAACGAGAGGGTTCTAGCCCCAACGGAGGGTTTTGTCCCTTAAAGATGGGTCTAGAAAGGACCATGAGAAACCTCTCGTCCCTAGACAAGGATCCAGCCGTTAGGCAGGGCTTTGGACGACGCATGAGAAGGTTATTATCCTGAAAAAGAGAAATTCTAGTCCCAAGTCACAAGAAAAGGTTCCAGTCCCATTTGAATGAAGAAAAGGTTTTTTAGATCCAAGGCAAGGAACTTCTAACCCAGCAGAATGGTCTACTTCCAAAACAAGTTCTTGTCCACAGAGAAGATTCTAATCCAGAGAGAGGGTTATTGTCACAAGGGATGATTTTAGTTCCAACAGAAGGTTCCAGACACACAGTAATAGTTGACCCAAGAGATTCTAATCCAGGGTTCTAGCCCGAACAGAAGGTTCCCGTCCAAAGAGAATGGTCTAGTCTCCAGGGAGGGTCTAGTCCCAAGGGGAGGTTTTTGCAACAAGTGAGGGTTCTAGCCCCAAGGGAGGGTTTTGTGCCTGAAAGATTGGTCTAGGACCATGAGAAACAAGGTTCCAGCCGTTAGGCAAAGACTTTGGACAACGTATGAGAAGGTTCTCATCCTGAAAAAGAGAAATTCTAGTCCCAAGTCACAAGAAAAGGTTCCAGTCCCATTTGAATGAAGAAAAGGCTTTTTAGTTCCAAGGGAAGGAACTTATAACTGAGCAGAATGGTCTACTTCCAAAACAAGTTCTTGTCCACGGAGAAGATTCTAATCCAGAGAGAAAGTTATTGTCACAAGGGATAGTTTTAGTTCCAGCAGAGAAGGTTCAAAACCCACAGTAGTAGTCGACCTCAGAGATTCTAATAGAGGGTTCTAGCCTGAACAGAAGGTTCTTGTCCAGAGAGAATGGTTTAGTCTGCAGCAAAGTTTGAAATCCTGAAAGAAGGTTCACGCAGAATGCTTAGCTCACTTTTTATTTTTGTTTTCTTTGTTTTTCTTCAATTGCAAACACTAGAAAACAAAAACAAAACATTTATACGTTGCCATTGTATGATGTGTGTAGAATTTTGAGGAAAAAAATGAATCTATTTTGAAACAAGGCTATACGTGCCGGAAACAAAATGGAGGCGGGCGGCGGTACCTGCGCCGGGGGGCTCTGCAGCGGGTTGTTCTCCAGGCGCAGGGCCTGCAGCTGCGCCATCTTACGGTAGCTCAGCGGGATGGTGGACACCTTGTTGCACGAGAAGTCCAACTTGACCAGAGGAAGGTCGGCCAGGTCTGCATGCACAACACATTGTTGGGCAGCGTTAGCCTCCATGTGGCGGTAAAGTAAGCTTAGCTAAGCTAAGAAGACTGTTATCGCGCTAAATGTTTGAAATAACAACTGTTAGCATTTGACTAGTTCTCATTTGAAATAGTAGTCGACGAACGAGCACAATTTAGCAAGACAACTTTCTAGCTGAACAAACGTAAGCTAGCACTCTGATTCTTAGCATCTTAGCATTTGTGTATGTTTGCATAGCAATGGTTAGCATAATAGCACACGATCACTTCTCATTAGAAAGAGTACCTGATACCGTGATCTAGAATCCTGCATTATCTACCAAAGCAAGTTCTGCATTCGAGTTGCTAACTTGCTATATGTCAGCAGAACAACTGTGAGCATGTTAGCAACTCTTCTTTAAAATCCAACGCTGTAAAATTCTTGATGATCCACCTCAGTCTTTTTTCATCAACCAAGTTACGTATTCATGTTGCTATCTGGTTTGTTAGCATGCCAGTGGTTAGCATGTTAGCATTACATCAGTTGTCAATCTGCTTAAACATAGCGCCTGTCCACTGGGACGTAATGCGTTTCTGATGCAACGCCACGTGTCTGCGCAGCGTCTTACATAGCTACATGTTAGCATGCTAGTTGTTGGCATGTCCATTTATTTATTTTTTTTAATCACAGCGTCAAGGCGGACTGACCCTCTGGAAGGACGCAGAGCAAATTCCGACGTATGTTGAGCTCCCGTAGCGCCCGCAGTCGTCCGATGTGTCGCGGGAGAGTCGTGAGCTCATTACAGCTGATGTCCTGCAGGGGGAGACAAAATTCACTTTGAAATGTTTTTCCTGGAATTGTGACAAATATAGCTCATGACTGAGGTGTGCGTGGCATTCACCAGCTCCATGAGGCGCCGCAATTGTCCGAGGCTCTCGGGCAGGCTGACCAGTTTGTTGTTGCTGGCGTTGAGGACTCGCAGCGGTAGAGTGCACAGGCACGCCGGTAGGGAGCTGAGCTGGTTGCGACTGAATGGACAAACAAGGAAGTGACATACAGAAGTTTTTGCATTCTTGTCTGTTCTTGCCACCATCATCAATAACGCCAAACTTCCTGTTCCAGTTCAACATATGAATAAATCACGGGATACCCGGATGACGTTCTCGTCAGCTATCTTAAATGGAGGATTCGTCGGTTGGATACTTGTGAATGCTCATGTTTTGTGCTGCTAGGCTATCAGGGAAATATGTCAAGGCGGGGGAGGGGGAGCGTTCACAAGTACCGGTACATGAACGTTCCCATGACAAAGAGACTCGTTTTCTAAGGAAGAATCTTCTTCCCTTCCCTTCTTCCTCGAATGCAGCGTTAGAGCCGTGACCGTACCTGGCAAGTTCACGAGCCCGTACTTTGCGTTCTTCATGGAGAAAAACGTCTTTGTGAATTTGCCCAATATTTACATCAAGCGTCACTGAAGCCATTGAGTTCTTACATCAGCAACTTCATTCACTTTTACCCGACGGATAGAAACACTCCTAAGGACATGAATGATACACTCAAATTTCACGCGATACACTTCCAGTTATGAGATCACGCAATTGAGTCCAAAGACTGGATGATAGGATTCATTGTGGGAATGCTGAAAGCATCACACATATGTTATTTGGATTTTTAGTCACCTCACTTTTTTTGCAGAGAAACACCTCCCACATAATGCTTCCGATTTACACCGTTCAAATTTCAACTTGCTTCAGAAATTCACACCTTCCGCGGTATATATCATCAGATTCCACATTACTCGCACAATTTAACGTTAAATATCAACTTTTCCCCATTCGTTTTCAATGGGACTGACATTGAACTTTTTCTAAGTCGCACTTTCCACGCCCAATTCCATACATACAACTGATCATCATTACTACTGCTATGATACTGCTTAGTGGCACACTTGGTTACGTGCGTTGTCCAGTAGCCAGGAGGTGCCGGGTTCGAATCCCACCTCCGAATGTATATTGCAAATATATCCATGGCAATTACGCTTACTGATATAAATGTATACCAACTAATTATCATATCAGGAAATGCATTACAATTTCGCCGAGTTATGATTAAATGCACGTTGGCTTTCATCATGCAGTTCAAAGCCCGCTTGGACCACATTTTAGTACATTTGATAGTTTGATGTCAATTGGCTATCAGATCAGGAAATGGATTATAATTTCACAGAAATGATGAAATCCCGCCTTAGATTGCAGTTCGTTTTCTTTTTATTCATTTATCGTTCAACTTCAATTAAAACTTTGTAATATTCACATAATTTATCTTACAATTAACTTCATAAGCATTCATCTTAGCATTCAGCATCCCCACACAATTTCTCCAGAAATTGCCCTTAGTCTAGATCTAAGATGCGATTCCAAACATTTCAGTCATTTGCGATCTTGTTACGAATAGCATGCGTTTTTTTCTTATGCAAAAAAAAAAAAAAAAAAAGAGGGGAAAAAAAAAACGACATATGCAATGATGCTGTTAAACATAAACGATCCACTCCCATTCCGGTTCAATATGATGCGATTCACTCCAAATACAATGCGATATTGCATATTTTGCATACCTGAGGTTGAGCGAGGTGAGCGAGTGGAGGCTGATAACGGCATCCGGGATGCTCCTGATGCAGTTGTGGTACAAGTTGAGGCTCTCCAAGGCCACCAGGTGGCACACTTCCGAGGGCACGTCCGACAGACGGTTCTTGGACAAATCTGAAAAAGTCAACACAATAAATTCAGGTCATCGACAACTGCTTGCTTTTTTTTTTTTTTTTTGGACGCGGTTCGCACCTTTTTGGCTGTGATGATGACATCAATTCCCGCTTCTCATGTCAACAACTAATCGCGCTCAAGTATATGAACAGATTTACTACCATGAATGCTTCTATTTCTCAACTGGAATCCAATCATTTACAGCCACTGGAAAATAAATGTATTTTCTCCGTCTTTTTGACATGTTCTACTGCTCATTATTAAAATACAGTGTTCCCTCGTTTATTGCGGGTTCATCTTTTGTGGCCTCGCTGTTTTGCTGATTTTTTACAGCATTGCTTTTTGGTTTGTTTAATTTTTTTTAGCCATATCTCTCGAACCCTACATCCGACCGGGGTCATACGGGCATCTGCGGATTCGTTTCTACAAGACCTTTCCAACAGTGTGTCCCCCACGACATTGCATTCCGCAGATAGAAAATAAATACTGTGCTGTATAACAAGTAAATAAATTTAAAAAACCCATATTTTAATGAGGAAAAAAATGACTGTAAATGTAAAAAAAATAATAAGTGATGACTGAAAAAGCTGCCCTGCGATTGGTTGGCAACCAGTCCAGGGTGTCCCCCGCCTACTGCCCAGAGCCAGCTGAGATAGGCGCCAGCAGTCCCCGCAACCCTTGTGAGGAATAAGCGGTCAAGAAAATGGATGGATGGATGGATGACTGAAAAAGCATTCATAATAAATTAAAAATCATACCAAAATGAAAAAAACATATATACATGGAAAAAATAGATACTGTGCTGTATAACAAGTAAAAAAATAATAAGGGAAAAAAAATACTGTAAATCAAAAGAAAAAAACCCAAATGATGACTGAAAAAGCATTCATAATAAATTAAAAACCATACCAAAATGAAAAAACATATATAACACATGAAAAAACAATATATAGGCTACTGTGCTGTATACTGTAATAAGTAGGGGTGTTAAAAAAATCGATTCGGCGATATATCGCGATACTACATCGCGCGATTCTCGAATCGATTCAATATTCGGCAGAATCAATTTTTTTTTTTTTTTTTTTTAGGATTCACACCTTGAGCATGGAAGAATGTTATATGAACGGAACATTAAGCCTTAATATTTTATTTTAATGCTGTTCAAATATGAAACAGATTACAACCTCTATAAGACTGAAATTTCAGATAAATAAATAATACATTTTCATATAATTACTGATTAGTATTTTCTAAATTTGAATGAAAAAAAATCGCAAAAATCGACTTATAAATTCGTATCGGGATTAATCGGTATCGAATCGAATCGTGACCTGTGAATCGTGATACGAATCGAATCGTCAGGTACTAGGCAATTCACACCCCTAGTAATAAGTAAATTAAAAATATACGAGTAATACTTTTAATTTAAAAAAATGAATGTAAATGAAATAAGAACATATATGATGAATGAAAAAGCATTTAGAATAAAGTAAAAATCATACCAAAACGAAATATATAAAAATAAATATATATATGTGTGTGTATATATAATAAACAGGAATTTTAAAAAAATTAACACAAAAATGGCGTCAGAGCCCTACTTTTGTCTAGACGAAGCTCCTCAACCCACATCGACATCATACCTTGGCACCAAAACAGACACGTTTAGTTTGTTGCTTTGGCCTGAGCCCAAATCCAGCCAATCAGCTGTTTGGATTCAATAGAAAGAATCAATAAAGACATATGCGCACGTTTCTAATTTGCCGTACAAATACGATGGTACTTTGCCTGGAAAACAGTTGGATTGCACGTTTCAATTCTACAAAGGTCGACAGACGGTATTGGCTGGGTGTAAACCCAAGCTTGTGTGTGTGTGTGCGTGTGTGCGCGCGTGCGTGTGCGTGCGCGTGTGGCAGCTGCATCCTCAGGAAAAAGGCAAGACGCCTCCCTATAATAACACACTCCAGCAAAAATGCAACAACAACATGCTGTCGGTCTTCGTAGCCGCCATCCTCCTCCTCCTCCTCCACCTCCAAAGAAAATGGCACAAATCAAAACAAGTTTTGCTTTACTGTTTTTTTTTTCCACCCAATCAAGTTGGATGTGAATTTTTCGCCACAGATACATATGAGGCTAACCCGCTAAAACGGCAGTTGTGTTAGAGCTGTCAAAATTCATCGATTAATCGACAAGTAATCTAATTAATCGCCAACCATATTAATAATCAAGTAATCATTTGCAGCCATTTTTTTCATTTTAAATGGTGCAAATGCTCGGATTTCTCCATATCAACAGTAATTGTTGACTGATTTTTGTAGTCCTCTGTGGGTGGGGGGTGGGGGGGGGGGACTTTTATGTTTAATCAAAAAATTAAATTTGCAAACATCTTTTTTTACTTTGGAGAACAATGACTGAACCGTTAACCTAGTACAACATCAACCCCCCCCCCCTGCCCCCCCCTTTTTTTGTTATCACTGTACGAATACAAAGCACGAAATAAACACCAATCACTGGCTAATAAACAGTCATTAGGCAAAACATGCTTTTGTAATAAAAAACACTTAAATTCAAAATGAAAATGAATCCGATTAGTCGATTAGTCCATTCTAAAAATATTCGAGAGTAACAGCCAGGGCTGGACTGGCACAAAACTGGCATTTTAACTTCGGCGGATCGGCCCAACTGTTGTCTAACCGCTGCCACTGATGTTTATTGATGATGGTTCAGTTTGCTATCTATATTCGAAATGCATTTACAGACTGGTCCCTCGAAATTGTGGGCCAGTCTCTTGGGGTCAAATGTAGTGATAGACCGATATGGTTTTTTCAAGGCCGATACTGATAGAGATTATTAGTAGTCAAGGAGGCCGATAACCGATATTTCAAGCCAATATTCATTTGCAGTAAAATAGAAAAAAAAGAAAAAAAAACTTAGAAAAAAAAAAAAGAACTATATTGACAGATTAGTTTCAAAAAATTATAACAAAAATTGCAGGGAGTTTCCAGGGTAATTAGCATGTGTTAGGCTAAATTTAAAATAAAGAAATAAAAAAAAATGAAAAAGCAAATTAAATAGATCCCTAAAGATTTCTACTGTAAATATATATTTTTTTGAATGAAATTTCAACGTAATTTTTTTATTTATTTCTTTTTTTAATTAAGTGTAGGGAGTTCCTATTTTTTTACAGAGGAAATTTAAATACATCCATAAATTTCCCTGCACCTCACTGTGACAAATGCTTGAGAATGTAGCTAATTTGGGTGTTTTGTTAGGGTTCGTAAAACGTTTCAAAAGACCTTCGCAGTGAAAAATTGTCTGAATATGTTTCAAATGTGTTTAAGTTAAAATGTCTGTGAACATTTCACAATTCCTGATAAACTCCAAAATTGCCAAATTCGCAAGTATTCACTGCTCAGTGAGATACCAGCTTTAATCGGCCTTCAGATTAAAAAAATGGCCGATGCCGATATTTGTCAAAATGCCAAATATCGACACCTATAATCGGCCCAGACGATAATCGGTCTATCCCTAGTCAAATATGTAAGGAATGTCATAATTAAAAAGCACTGCATCGGCCGGCCCACCGGGCATTTGCCCTCTATGCCAGATGGCCAGTCCGGCCCTGATGACAGCACTAATTCAAACCCACTTCTTGTCATTAAACTTCAATTCTCAAAATTCCTCCACTGAATTGGGATGAATTCTGAATTTTGCACAGCCCTGCCACACGCGCACACGCAGACACGCGTACAGGTCGACTCACACACACACGCACGCACGCGCACTCCCACACGCTCCCTCCCAGAGCCACACGCGGCGGTGCACAAACATCTCCGTGTGTATTTTTAGAAGGTGCGTTGTTAACGTTTGCAGGCCACAGCGACGACATCACGTGGCGCGACCGTGAGCCCAAAAATGAAATAAGACGACACGCCAACGCGCGCCATCCAGCGTGAGAGACTTTCTGCATGAATGCAGTCCGTGTGTGCGTGCTCGCATGAGTGGCACTGGAAAAGTGTGTGCGTGCGCGCGGGGGCTGAGAACTGCATATTTGCACTTTGTCCAATTTCTAAACATAGACTCACGTCACCAAGTCTAAATGTGTCATGCTAGCACATTTGGATGTCGTCTTTGATGTTTTGCCTATGACGATGCGTCTTCCTGTTTCTTTTTATTCCCATAACGATGCATAAATGAATATATCAGAGTCTGGCCTATGAAAACAAGTTGATGGGGTCTTTGGTGTTCTTGCAGTGAGGGTAAGTAAAGAGGTGTGTGTGCAATCTATACAGACGTTTCAACTGGGTCTTTGATGTTTATCCAGATGACTTTAAATATGTCGGGTGGTGGCATACAAAAAAGCAGGACACGTGTCAATGTGTCTGTTGTCATGAGGACAAAGTCTCAACTGAGCATGTGAGGACATTGTGTCTTTGATGTTTACAAGACAGTCCGACTTCTCAAAGGGCATAATTTGACAAAGTCTGTGTGCCTTTAGACTTGTCCAACTGCTGACTCAAAGGCCAAGGTCACACATGGCATTGTTTAATTAAAGGTGGGGTCTTTGATTTTTTTTCAAGATGAGTTTCAAATGGCATAAAATTGCATGTGTTTGTGCCTTTAATGCGGGCCATGATAAAAAGATATGTTGGGGTCTTTGATGTTTTCTAAGATGGGTTCTCAAGGAGCAATAAAAATGCATAATTGGTCATCTAAGTGTTTATAATCATAAACCACTGAAGGTTAAGATTAGAGATTTGTGAAAACAAGATTTGCGAAGACAATTTAATGGTGTCTTTGATATTTTCAAGATGCCTTTCAAAGGGCATAACATTTGCACAATCAGCCTTTTAATCCATGTGTTGTTTTTTTGTGGTTACGAGTGCCGAGCTCAAAGTGGCATGTAAGGACATTTGGATGGGATCTTTGATGTTTTTTAAGATGAGTTCTCAAGGGGAAATAAAAATGCATAATTGGTCATCTAAGTGTTTATAACCATAAACCACTGAAGGCTAACGTTAGAAATTTGTGAAACCAAGATTTGCAAAGACTATTTGATGGCGTCGTTAATATTTTCAAGATGCCTTCCAAAGTGCATAATGTTGCACAATCAGCCTTTTAATCCACGTGTTTGTCTTTTTTGTGGTCACGAGTGCCGAGATCAAAGTGGCATGTGAGGACATTTGGATGGGGTCTTTGATGTTTTTTAAAAGATGAGTTCAGAATGAAGTTTTAGGCTTTCATTTTGTAACCTAAGAGGATTGTTCCGCTATTGTTAAGTAGACGACGGCGAGCAAAAAGTTTTTTTTTTTAAGTGTGCGGCGTTACGTAAGACCGAAAAGCCTTCTTGGTGGCCGTCGTTCCTCGTCCATCTGTCTGTCCGTCCCACTTTGGCGCCTGGCAGCCCCCCGAAAGTAGGACGAGCAGAAAAACGAGCGTCAGGGAGATGGGTTGCGCTCGTTACGTCTTTGTTCTCATTTGTTGGGGGAGAACGTCGAGCTCGTTAGCGGTGTTAGCTCGCCGGAGCTCAAAAAAGAAGGGATGTTGCGCTGCAAAAGCCAGGATGAGGTGCTAAAAAGGGGGGAAAGGCCAAAACCAAATTATCAGGATTAAGGATAAAATGGGGTGGGGGCGGGGTTTCAAACTGGGAACCCATTTGACATGTCAAAACACACACGCACACGCGGGTTTGCTGAAGGCTGAGTAATATGTGGGTCAGTGGGGGGTTTTGCACGTGTGTGTGTGTGTGTGTGTGTGGGGGGGGGGGGGGCGGTTGTGGGGGGGGGGGGGGGGGCGGCATACATGTAGCGCTACTGTGCTAACGTCGCTAAGCTAAACGGCTGCTCCACTAAAAAAAGCATGTGACTGTCAAATGTGAATGTCTTCACACTGATGGATGCTCAAAAATGTTTTGCAAATTGAACCTTGTTTGACATTTTAGCAACTGGAAATTTGGTGTACCTGATGTAACACTAGGGATGTAACGATAAGCGCAATATTGTGATATCGAGATATTAATATCATGTTCACGATACTAAAATACAACACATCTGTTAAAAAAAAGTCAGGTTGCTTTCTATTTGTATAGTTCTCGTGGCTAGTTTTTTTTTTTTTTTTGTGCAATTTAATTTTCATTAGGGAATGTTTTGGCCCTTCTATGTTTCAAATCCACGTTAATGGTCAGGTGAACTTAACATGCTTGTGAAGCAAGTCGCATGTGGAGGAACTTAATGTGTGCGTGCATCAACAACAACAACAACATAATAATAATAATAATAATAATAATAATAATAATAACAACAACAACATAACATTGATGTTATGTACAAAAGCACATTTTTTTTAGTTTTTTTTTTTAGTATGAGCTAATTTTTTTTTACAATATTGTGACCTTTTTTAAATATCACCAACCTCCCCACAATATCGTAATAATTATCGTATTGTGAGCTTCGTATCGTGATAATATCGTATTATAGGGCTGCTCGATTCTGGAAAAAATAATAATCATGAAGTATCGATATAATCAATACTAATGTATCAGTATCGGATCGATACCAGAGCGCTAGTATCGATATTTTACATTTATTTATTAATTTTGTTTTCTCATGGGTCCCTTCCGCAATCCCTTTCTAGCACATACGCATGTGCCGGCCTGCCGGTGGGCGGCACTGGTGGTAACAATGAATTATTTATACTAGTGATAAACCAATATGTTTTGTTTTTTCAAGGCCGATACCGATACAGACTATTAGTAGTCAAGGAGGCCGATAACCGATATTTCAAGCCGATATTCATTTGCAGTGAAAGAGAGAAAAAAAAAAACTTTTAAACTATATTGACAGATTTGTTTAAAAAATTATAACAAAAATTGCAGAGCTTCTTGGGTCATTAGCATTTGCTAAACTAAAGTAATAATAATAATAAAAATTAAAAAGCAAGTAAATAGATCCCTAAGTTTTCTAAAATTTCAACATAATTTCTTGTTTTGTTTTGTTTTTTTATACTAAAAAGTGCAGGGAGTTCCAATTTTTTTTTATATATATATATAAAATGGAAATTTAAATAGATCCATAAATCAAAAGTTCCCTGTATCTCAAAAATGACAAATGCGTGCGAATGTAGCTCATTTGGGGTTTTTGTTAGGGTTCGTAAAACGTTTCAAAAGCAGTGAAAATTTGTCTGAAGATGTTACAAATGTGGTTCCGAAAAATAAAAACTAAACATCTTACAATTCCTGATGAAAACCCCACATTCGCTATGTTCGCAAGTATTCACTGCTCAGGGAGATACCAGCTTTATCGGCCTTCAGATAAAAAAAAAAAAAAAGGCAAATGGCACCGATAATCCGACCGGCCGATAATCGGTCTATCCCTACTTTGCAAACACAAAGGATAAAACGCTTTTTATTAGGACAAATTATTTAACATAGCATAATATTTTATGAACCTCAAAGTACTTGGTATCCGTATCTACGATACGGTGTATTGGCACCGGCATATACTTCGATCGATACCAAAATCTCAAGTTACCGCACAGCTCTATCGTTCAAAAGCAACCCATCACGAGACACAATCGAGTCGGCAGTTGAAGCGATACTTTAAAACGCTTCACATTTGATTTGATTTGACTGAAAGCCGATCGCGCACAAGCGTTAGCGCTCGCGTGCTAACGCTCGTTTTTGTACGCCGCCGTGAGCTTCACGGTGTATTACGATAAGCCTGAAGAGATGCACTGTGGAGAGAGTGTGACAGTGTGTGTGTGCGTGTGCGGTTGATTTTGGCCTACATTTGGTGGGGGGTGGGGGGGGGGTCGCTTCAGCGAGTGCTCCAGTTTATTTATTGAAAAGGATTTGGCGTCTGTCAGACAGGGAGACGCCGCAGAGTCGCTCGCAGACTGACGATGTCGTCGTCTTGACACGCGGACGTCGTCTTTCGGTCTCAAACGAACGTCTTTCTTTCGCTTCGGTTCGTCCAATCAGATGCAAAACATCCAGAAATAAAATAATAGACATCACTTTTGAATGACATCGGCAAGCCTGCTATTTGTTTCCCCCCATCACACTTTTAAAAAGCTTCTTGATTTCCATGAGGCATTTTGGCCCACAAATGTTTGGAATTACCCCCCCCCCCCCCCAACCCCTCCAAAAAAAATGAAAACACTAAAACACTCAAATTTTAGTTTGCTATATTTGAAACAACCAGCCACCCACAAATATATTAATATTATACAGGTAACTGTGGATATTTTTGTAAACAAATAAGTCAAAATTATTCACACGACTTCAAGGTTTAAAATCATGTGAGCGACTGACGAAAATCATTCGTCAGTCGATTAAGAAATTCAGGCAATAAAAAAAAATATATAAATACATAAATAAATAAAAAATATATATATAAATAAATGTTTCACATTATGATGATTTTAGAACAGAGTTTGAGCGTGTTTATTTTTGTCCAGAGGAAGTATTTGTTACAACTAGGGGTGTTAAAAAAAAATCGATTTGGCAATATATCGCGATACTACATTGCGCAATTCTCGAATCGATTCAATAGGAGGCTGAATCGATTTTTAAACTTCCATTTTTAATGGAAAAATATTCAACAAAATGTCTTACTTCGGGTTAGGGTTCACACCTTAAGCATGGAAGAATGTTATATGAACGGAACATTAAGCCTTAATATTTTATTTTAATGCTGTTCAAACATGAAACAAATTACAACCTGTATAAGACTGAAGTTTCAGATAAATAAATAATACACTTTCATACAAATCTTACACTCTACAAGTTTACTGATTAGTATTTTCTAAATTTGAATGAAAAAAATCGCAACAATCGATTTATAAATTTGGATTGGGAAAAATCGGCATCGAATCGAATCGTGACCTGTGAATCGTGATACGAAACAAATCGTCAGGTAGGAGGCAATTCACACCCCTAGTGTTACAACCAATCAGCATCTTCGTATGCAAATGAGCCCTGTTACGTCAACTTTTTAAAAGGACTCATAATTCAAATAAATGAACTGCCATCGAAAAGGTGAAACAACAAGATGGAATATTGGATATGATTGTGTGTAAGATTTTTAACGCAGTTTTCGGAAGGAGCTAAAAATGACAAATGGGTTCAAATTAGGTCTGCACAATATATCGAAAAAATATTTTTAAAAACACAATATTGTGCTTTTGGACATTACAGCAATGAAAATATTATAAAATCATTATAAATATTGGGGCTACACAATATATCAAAAAATGTATCAATATCGCGATATTGGCTCATACAATATGCAAATCGAAAAGACATGCAGTAAGTTTCATATGGAATTTTATGCTTTGATCTGAATTTGACCAGTCAAACGTTAACGAAAATGTGCCATCCAATTATTGAACATTATCGAGAGGTAATTACAATTAATTAACTAAGATTATACTGTTTGCTTATGTTGCTGCATTAAAAAAGTAATTCTTTCATCAGATAATAAAAATCTTTTTTTTTTTTAACACGTTAAATATCGCAATAATATTGATATTGCTACATTCAGCAACCTTATCGCATATCGCATGATTTTCCAATATCGTACAGCCCTAATTCAAATCAATTCCATTTGCTAATCTTGAACGTATCATTGCTGTTGGCTGGAATTTTTTTGTTGGGGGGGGACAACTTTCCTGAGCTATTAAACAGCACATCATTCAACATCAAGCCAAAAATCATCTTCAACTGCTACATTAGTACGCAAAAATGTATTCTGCAGTCATTGATTAGAAATAGTTGACATCAAAGCCAAAAAAAAAAAAAAAAGTCTTTAATACTTCACAAAAGCAAAACACTGCAGGTTACATCATCTCGCCAAAACTCTCAAAAATCACAATGACGTGACGCAATTAACTCAACGATGACGTTTGATCTCCTCGCAAACGTACCTTCACGGCTAACCGCTCGCTTCCCTTCTGCGCGCTTGCTCCACTTTGGACTCCAACATATCCAACCTCGTGAATTGTCAAACAACAACATCCTGACTAGGGATGGGTGCCGATATTTGGTATTTTGACAAATATCAAAAACGCCAAATATCGGCATCGGCCTTTTTACAAATCGGAAGGCCGATCAGCTGGAATTTCACCGAGCAGTGAATGCTTGCGAACCGAGCAAATTTTGTGTTTTCATTCGGTTTTGCAAGATGTTCACAGACACTTTTTAGTTGTTGCAAAAGACATTTCAAACATATTCAGACAATTTGTCAGTCGGCAAAGATCTTTTCAACCCTGACTAAAACCCCAAATTAGATACATTTCATTTTGCATACGTTTGTCACTGCTGACACCAGGTCCCAACACTTTTTAATTTAGAAAAAATAATAATTATATAAAAAAATAATAAATTTAGAAATTGTGTTGAAATTTTGGAAAACTTTATTTACAGTAGGAAACTTTAGAAAACTATTTATTTATTTATTTATTTATTTATTTATTCACTGCAAATACTGGGTCCCAACACTTTTTAATATATATATATATATATATATATATGAAGGGAAGGGAAGGGAAGGGAAGGGAAGGGAAGGGAAGGGAAGGGAAGGGAAGGGAAAGCCAAGCCAAGCCAAGCCAAGCCAAGCCAAGCCAAGCCAAGCCAAGCCAAGCCAAGCCAAGCCAAGCCTCCACAAAACAATGAGCAGGGGTGCGGCCACTTCCCACCGCTTCGGGGCTAGCTTCCAGATGCTAGCTAGCCAGCTAGATAACACGTCCCCCCCACCCACCTGTATATATGACCAGATAGCCAATAGCCCATACACGCCCGTCTGTGCAAGACAGAATCACAGGGCGGCCATCTTGCTAATCCCACCTCGCCAGCAGACGACTGTATAAACTGTACGCTATACGTACAGATGAGACATATTCAGCTCGGAGGCAGTTAGTATAAGGCCAGAGACGGGCTGGGGGGTTGTGGGGGGGTGCTCAGTTCCTTGGACCCCAATATTAGATTTGGCAGAGGCATCTTTTGTTTAATTATTATTATTATTATTATTATTAAGCATATTATTAAGCATATCATTCATACATTTAAAATAGGGCTGCACAATATTGGAAAAACATGCGATATAGTTGCTGAATATAGCGATATAGATGTTATTGAGATATTTAACGTACCTAAAGAAATTACATTTTTATTATCTAATGAAAGAATTACATTTTTTTTCATGCAGCAAAATAATCAAACTCAATGTATTCTTAATTAATTGTAATTACCTCTCGAGAATGTACAACTATTGGATGGCAGTGCATATTTTCATTAAGTTCACTGTGTTCCAACTATGTTTTAGGGTTGGAACACCCATGGAACTAGGGGCGTGGAAACCAAATAAAAAGAGAGGGTGAGGAGGGGATTTTTTTCAGAGAGTGCAGTAGTTAATTGTATCAGTCAGTTCCTCTCTCGACCTTTGAACTCGCTTTTCAGGAGCCAAGCAAGACCCCACGTGACAAACATTAAACGCGCACTAACTAAAGTGAACAAAAATAAACACACACACTAATGCTAGCTTAGCCTGTTGCTCTTTGTTTTGTTTTGTTTTTTAGCTCGGGACGCGATGGCATGACGATCCACAGTCTCCGCTTTCCTTCATCACGTGCCACAATCTCCACGTTGCTGCTCTATTACAGTCCTGTCTCCCCAACGTGGGCCTTTTCTAAAAATAGCGCCACAACGACGGGACATTGTAACTTACCAATCATCAATCGGACGATTTTTGAGAAAGTGTGATTGGCCTTGCTGCTCAAAGCCTTTCATTACTTTGCATCCACAAGATATCAGTCTGCAACCCCACCATAAATACATTCACTCATTTGCTCCCCAAAACGTATAAATGTTTTTTTTTATGTTGTAAGTGTCCCAAACATGTATTTATACATTTTTTTGTTTTGTTTTGTTTTGTTTTTATGCTAGAGCATACAGAAGGCTTTGATGCAGCCTCTCAACTGCGATAAACGGTTGTAGAAATGGTAGTTATTACACAAACGGCCAGCAGGAGGCAGCAGCGCAAAGGAGTTCAACCAGGGCCATGTTAGAAAAAGCTCGATTACTCACAATTCTAGATTTGTGAAAATTGATTAAACTTATCTATATTCTAATGCTAATTGCTGCAAACCAGATAGAAATATACTTTTTTTCCCTGATGAAAGAAGAGACTTTAATCTTTCTTTTGGTAGGTTGCATGTTTTTATAGCAATGGGATTGTTTCTGTGAAAATGGCTGGGAGCAAATTTAAGAAAGGATGGACGAGTATCGATAATATTTTAAGGTATCGGCACTTGTAGATTCCAATGGTACCAGCAACCGATACGTAAGGCAAACAAAATACGATAAAATACGAGGAAAAATCTCATCACTTGCAAACAAAATGTCATTCACGTATTGACATATTTGTCTGCTTTCAGCCTCATATTATTAACTAAGACATGCAGTCAAAAAAAATGTTAAAAAGGCAAATAATGGCAATATCTGGGTTATGGAAAGGTAAACATGCAAAAAATAAAAAATAACAATATGCTTTTCTAAGCCCAATATTTGGTAAAATGAACAGTACACATATCACGATTGAACAAGTAAGCAAATTGTTTTGTGTTGCGCGCACACTCTGTGCACAAGGAATCTTGGGAACTACTACTACGGCGGCCATCATACGTTGCCACTCCCTGAACGAGCCTAACTTCAATACAATGATTTTTCTGTGGCGTTTTCACGTTATTTTTTATTTTTATTTTATTTTTTGTCTCTATTATAAAAATGACACCGTGTGTACACAGTTATACATACACACATGTGTGGTATATAAATCCGTGAGACTGGCGCACAACCCACCGATAAACACTCAAGCAGCAGATGTAAACAAACATGGCGACGCAACAAATCAGCACCTTATGGAGCGAGGAAGAAACTTATTACTTTATTATATAGTGTGGTACGTGACATAAATATAAGGTCTTCTATGGACAATAGAAATTTAAAAGTGGAAATGATGTCCGTGTGTCGCGGAGTTCCGAATATGTATGAGGCACTAACTGTCCATTCAAGCATGTAAATGAGTTAACACGAATGTTTTAGAAACTGGAATTTTTTTTACATGCAGATAAACATAGTCAAGTGTCTTCACAAAATTGAACCGAATATCATATTAATTTGTAATAACATGTCAATCAGAGGCCAATGCAAGCAAATGTGTTATTTCACAAAATGAGCGTGAAGCCCGACGTGCCTTTGTGACGTCACAGACCTCCCAGGTTGACAGCACGCGCGCCACTGTGGAAGTGACAAGCCTGCGCCCAAGTCGCAGACAGGAAGCGACGGGGGGAATTCCAGGGCAACGCATTGACAGACCACCCAACCCCACCCCAACTCCCACGCCCACCCGCCCCGCTTACCTGCCTCCACCGTGTCGCTCAGGTCGAGGCCGGCGGTCGTGCGCGGGAACTCCTTGAGCTTTCTGGCGCTGAGGTTGAGCGCGCCGCTCAGCGTCGCCTCCTCCAGCGCTCGCTCCAAGCCGCGGCTGTTGGGCGGCGCGGGCCCTCCGTTGTGGCCGGGGGATGGCGGCAACGACGACGACGCCGGCTGGGCGTCGAGGGGCTCCGGTCCTGGCGTCGCCATGCTCCCGCTGCCGCCGCTGTTGCTTGGCCGTCGGTGGCGGTGCGCTCGTCGGTACGCTTCCAGCAGCGTCGATGCTGCGCGAGCGGCATCAAAACCAACGGCCGAGAGAAAACAACCGCGACACGTCCGCTTTGCGCCCTTTCAAAATATGACCACCGGAAATGCTTCGTCCAGACGCCAGTTACTTTGAACATGGGGACTTCAGCGCACTGAGCATGCGCCTTGGGAAGGAGGGACGAATAATTGGTCGACAGCGACATCTGGTGGATACAAGGGACGTCACATGTTCGGTGGCTGAACGTGTCGTTTGTCTGAAGCTTTCTTGTCGCAATAATAATTTTTCCCCATGTTCCATGTTCTCGTCACACTTTTTACAGTACCCTACAGCGGTAATATCATACCACAAAGCCAAAGAAAAAGCCAAATGCTACTTGTGTCCTGCGCAGAAAAGATTGGGTTGGGAAGCATGGGCGTTTATAGCCCTTTTATTTATTTATTTTCGGCTCAACGAAACCTAAATTGAATCCCAGCTGCGTTAAAATTGAAGACATTAATTGTTTATTTTTTATGTACTGTACTTCTACAACAACAAGTTAGAGAAGTGTATTAAGTACATACAGTACTTTGTTGAAACCTAATATTTTAACAGCAAAATTACCCCGCCTCAAAAATGGTTTGATAAAGATGAAGAAGGTGCCTAACAATGAGATACTGATAGTACAATGTGTGTAAGTACTACACTGTAGATAGGAATTAAACTGTAAATAATCTTGGTTTATGTGTATTTAGTTTACACTCCATTATCATTAGTAGTCCTCATTGTTGCTGAATTTGATTTTAGCTCAAGGTTGATGTTGTTCAGTAGGCTAACTGCTAACTAACGGCTAGCTAACTGTTGCGTCCTGTTAAGTATTCAAGGCAAGACAAGCTAACTGATTCAATGTTTTCACCAAAAAGTATAATGCTTCTCTTGCATAAATGTGGGGATGAAATAGTGTTCAAATTTGGTTGAATCATTTTTTTTTTCCCAGCCACGAGATCAGCACCCTGAAACCTGTGACCCGACACTCGCCGCTGCCGAGAAGCGCAAACCGCGGATGCAGGAAGTGCGCTCGACTTGCCACATGTTGTCGACACCTGCGTTGACACACAGGAAGTCAGTCGCGCGGCGCAACAAGACGTGGCCATAAACACGATTGACAGCAAGAGACGGAAAAAATATTGTCGCCGTGGAATTTTTCCCGGAAAGTTTTGTGAAGTCAGCGGTGGGCCGCCATGTCCTGCGGACCGCGCCGATGCAAACACGTCTGCTGGTGCGTGGATTTGCCGCTTTCTACCACAGCAGGGAGCGTCTGCGTTGCGCCCGGCAGAGTTTGTACGGACCACGTTAGCATTTCGCAGATGTTTACGAGTGCCAAACCAAGACGACAAAAAAGTCAGTGGTAATGTTAATTTTATCCGCCATTTTTAAATGTAGTCTGTTTTAGTCCTGATTCAATCACGCTTTTTAGTTTTTTAACCTAGTCAGTCAACCTCATCCTGTTTTCATTTAGCCCAGTTTTAGTTGACTATAAAATTTAGCAATATAGTCTTTTATTTTAGTCCAAGAAAACATTTTATTCATCTAGTTTTACTCAACAAAAATTGTCAACATTTTAGTCTAGTTTTAGTCAGGACAATCATTTTACCCCTGTATATTTTTGGCAGCAGATAATGTTGAACATTTCAGATCTAAAACGTTTTCACATGAAATTTTCTCATTAGTCTTCATTAGTCGACAAAAATGCATACTGATTTAGTCACAATTATTGTTTATTAATGAGGGTTTAGTTGAGTCTAGTCTGGTTTTAGTTTGGTGAAAAATGTGTTAACGAAATTATTTTTGTTTATTTTATTGTTATTGATTATTTATTTTTATTATAGTTATTATTATATTATATATTTAGTATATTGTTATATTTATTTTCGATTATTATTTTTTTTTTTTAATTTTAGTTAATTTTACAAATTCATATCATTTTCCTCTCATTTTTGTTAATAAACTAAAATGTCCATAGATTTTAGTCCAGTTTGTGTGAAGGACATTTTCGTCTCGTCTTCATTAGTCGACAAAAATGCATAGTGATGTAATCCCACTTATTCTTTATTAATGAGTGTTTTAGTCCAGTCTAGTCAAGTTTGAGTCCGGTGAAAAATGTGTCTTGACTAAACTTTTTGTTTAGTGTATTTTTTTATTGATTTTTTATTTTTATTATATTTATATATTATTGCGATTGGCTGGCAACCAGTCCAGGGTGTACCCCGCCTACTGCCCAGAGCCAGCTGAGATAGGCTCCAGCACCCCTCGTGACCCTTGTGAGGAATAAGCGGTCAAGAAAATGGATGGATGGAGATTTATATATGATGATCTAACTATTATTATATTTATTTATTTATTTATTTATTTATTTATTTATATATTTATATATTTGATTATTTTACATTTTTATCTATTTATTTCAGTTAATTTTACAAAATCATAAAATCTTTCCTCTAATTTTTGTTCATGAACTAAAATGTCCATAGATTTTAGTCCAGTTTTTGTGAAGAACATTTTCGTCTCGTCTTAATTAGTCGACAAAAATGCATAGTGATTTAATCCCACTTATTGTTTATTAATGATCTTTTTACTTTAGTTTGAGTCCAGTGAAAAATGTGTGTTGACGAAATGATTTTTGTCTCGTTTTGGTTGACGAAATGAACACGAGTCGTCGGCGCTGTCGCTTGGCTGCTCGTGCATCGGCAATTCTGCACGTTGACAGAAGTGATTGTGAACATTCGCTAGCATCTTTCATGAAAGATGGAGAGATTTGGTCAATGTTTGGACTGCCACAAAAATTCTTTTTCTAATCAACTTTGATGATGCTGTTACCGAGATCCAACCTAAGAAACGGAAGACGAATGCAAATGTGACATGTTTGTTTGTTTATTAAATTATGCTTTAAAACCGTTTTCCAACTGTGGATATTTTTGCTCACAAGGCAAGTGTTGCACTGGCCCCAGCCAGGTCCAGGTGCACGCGTCAGCACCTCAACCCTGTGGAGCAGCACCCGATGACGAGTATTTCCAACAGCAGTCCACAGACCAAACGGGTCTTTGCCGGAGCAGTCCAGTCATCTCTGGATGTCGCGGGCGCGTCTCGTGGGGTGACGCCGATGCCCCGTATGTGGACCAACTTGATGCCCTGATCGGTAGAATGCTTCCTCTACCGGTCCGACTTGATGTTTTGTTTCTCATTGAAGGTCTAAGGACTCTCACGTCCTCGTCGTAGGCACCCCTTCCATTCCTCTTGCTGGAACCCTCCGATTGGCTGAGAAGAAAGACAGGGGGCGGGGCATGGGCCACTACAGTGCCCAATGGGAGCTGGAAAAGGTTACTCATATTGATGAGCTAAAAGAAATGCTTTGGATTTGGGGCGGGGTGTGAGGTTTACCTGTTTGACATTTATTAAACGCGACGCGATGAGAGAAGACAGTTCAAAGCTCGCGAGGAGAGAGGAGAGGAACTGACTGATACAATTCACTATTGCACTCTCTGAAAAAAAATCCCCTCCTCACCCTCTCTTTTTATTTGGTTTCTACGCCCCTAGTTCCAACCCTAATAATGCAAATGTAAAACATGTTTACGATTATTTCCACACGAAGGAGGGGAGTTTTAGTTTTTGGGGTTAGGATGAAGTTTTTAGGGTTTTTGGTTGGGTTTGCGTTAATGAGGGGTTCCGGGTTTAGGTTTTGGCTTACTCAGTTTTTTGGGAGTTTGGCTTGAAATGTTGTGATAAGTGATGAGGTAAAGTTTTTTTTAGGTTAGAGTTAGAGTTGGTGTGTTAGAGCTATATTTAAGTTTCTGGATCAGGCTTTAGGATTTGTTAGCATTGGGCGTTTGGATCGTCAAGTCCTCTTTACGTATGAATGCATGTGAGCAGGAAAATGCTCACCTGCTGATGGTGGACTTGGTACTGGAGATGCTGGAAATCCTCCAGTGGACCCTGAGCCAAACAGAGACCACTTCCTCCGGGCCAGGACGCCCAAGTGGCAAACGAGAACAGCGCCGCTGCGAGATTGAAGATGACCGGAAAACGTGCACTCAGTCCTACACCCAAGTCACACTGCTGAAAGGTCAAACACCCTTTCACTAATTCCAAAACAATAGCTTGAAACTGAATCCTGATTTAAAATCCTCATTTGAAAATGTAAACCCTGTCTTGTCCTGACTCTGTCTCGATGTTTGTTTGACTGCAGGCGGTGTCGGAGAGACTGGCTCCTCGTGGTTCTCCCCTCTCTGGAAGTAAGACTAACACAAAATAACCTGACCCTGTTTTATACCCAATACAGAGCCGAGCATCTGTTTTTGTTTGTTTGTTTGTTTTTTGTACGTAATGCAGAGCGGAGTGCCTGGGTCGGCAGCTGCTGCTGGACTTTGAGAGGCGCTGCTTTGCCTCCCAATAGCCTCCAGTTGGAAGGGCAAGTGTATTTATTTCATGAAAAAAAAATGAGCATTTCGAGCTTTTAAAAAGCCCAAAACGGGCCACAATACTGCCTACTGGCTATGATCTTTAAAGAAAAATAAAGGAGAGAGGGTGAGGTGATGTGAGTGAGCGTGTGTGTGCACTTTGGTGACAGAGACTCTACACGCTTCACTAGTTAATCTGAAATTTTCATGTAAAAACACAAATCTATATGCTATAGTTTACAGATTGATGGAGGCTGGCAAATAGTCAGCCAGGATCCGCAAAATTGCTTTGGGGCTTCCGCTTCGGTTTATCTGTGACTGTTTGGGTGCGTTTTCTGGCGGCAGGTGCAATCCTCAAGTCTTCCACTAGATACCAGCAAACACCCACATTTAGCGCCATGGACGAACGCTTGAGTTCAAAAAGTTAATTAAGTCTTCCAGTTTTTAGGGACCAGATGAGCCCGTCACTGAATGATTACAAATATGACTTGATTATAAATGTGCAGCATGAAGCAAAAATAAAATATCATTAAAGTTGCATTGTGAAACTTTAAAATGCAGAAAAGGCAGGAATGTGTTATTTTGTGCAAACCTCTACATAACTTGCTGTGTCTTGATCTCAGACCAAAGCAAGCATGAAATTGCTTTGGCGCCATCTGGTGGCATCACCATACCACAGTGACAACCTCGCGGCCCGAAGCCCAAATCGGGCCTGCCACATTATTTTATGTGGCCTACAAGAGCAACTTCTGTATATTTTTTAGATTTCTTGATGAAGTTCCAAAATTGCAAATTGTCTTCAATTTTAATTTAAAAAGTGCAGATATCAAGCAAGCATCCTTGATAGCAATCTCCCTTTTAAAATAAATGTAACCAATGTATGTAACTTGGGTCATGATTGTGCTCATCCTAGATGCATTGTGTTGACGCACAGTAAATAAATAACCACGGTAAATTAATATATTTTTTAAAAATTGCTAACGTTGACCAAGTCGACTTTAAAAATAGGTCGATTGAAAATGTCTGCCTCGAATCTCCGCTGGGGAAAAAAATGTTTGTGCCCCGTCCATGGTTCTACACGGACCGTTTTTGCTGAAGCACGCCATTGACAGGAAGTTATTGTTGAGCTCATGGTCGCTAACAGGCAGCTTGGCTCCACTTTTACTCATGGACAGTTGTTGAAGCGTCATCTACTGTAAGTGACTTTTAATACACTATTACGTCATGTCTAATGTAGATATAATGATTCTTGTGTGAACTAAATGGTGGTTCGTGTTTGTTTACCTTAAATAGTAATCGCTAGCACGCTAATGCTGATCGCGATTGCTAAGAGCCTAGCATAAGCTAATGTTGTTGGTGCTCAGTAATGATAATATGTAAGATAGTAGTTGTAGCCTATCCATAATTGCACTCATATTCAACCAAAAAAAAAAAAAAAAAAAAAAAAAAAAAAAAATATATATATATATATATATATATATATATATATATATATATATATGTGTGTGTTAGATATGAAAAAGATTCAATAGTGACAACCCTAATAATCATTGTGAAAAAAAGTAGCTGTGTTAGTCTGAAAAGTTTCCAAATTTAGCAAAAACGCTGTTGGCATCAATGAGGTCGTTGTCATGGTGGTAGTCAATATTCCGCCGTATGTGCTCAGTGGGAAAAGGCAGAAACTTTTTTACCTGCTGCGCCTTTTCCTGCTTTCCCATGCAATCATGGCGCAAGTTATTCAATTAACAATTAAATGAGTGATGAAAATCGACGTAAACAAGCAGATTGAAAGACAGAGTAGTGTGAAGATATTGAATGAGTTGAATGTTTACGAGCGTGATGCTGACAAACAAAAGTTTGTTTCTGTGTTTTGTGAGTCTCGTAAATTGTTTTTACGAGGGCCACACTTATCTTTACTGATGCCGACAAAACGCATGGTGCGGAATTGTCAAAATGTCAACACAAATCCGGCTAAATGAGGCGTTTAATGAACGCTCATCAGCCAAACTTTTTAATGAGCCACTTTTTTTTTTTTTTTTTAATAGGACACTGCATTCTCTCTGATGGCTTGTTGTTTGATGCAACATTTTGTGTCAGCCCAAACTAAAATGGCGTTTATTATTAATTATTACTCTCCTCACTTCAGCTTTGCTTTTCATGTTCTCCAAAACGAGTCATAAACAAGACATACGTTTGCGTTTTGGTTGATTGGACGCAATGTTTTTAACTGACACATAAAAAAAGGGCGAAGACAATTTTGTGGCTGTGTTAAAATTCCCAACTTGTTCAAGGTGGGAGACGGCCGACGGGTGTTTTACACAGCATTTCACAACCCACACTACATTGTGAGCCATCACAATATAAGCAACAAAACTAGCAAAAGAATGCTTAGATGTTCTTCTATTACCACAAAAAAAGAAAATGATTCTGAGTGGTCAGCAGTAGAACATGGGGTACTTTTCACCAAAAACATCACTTTAAGACCAAAAGGTGGAGAATATTGTTCATTTTAGCCGCCATTTTTAAATTTAGTCTCAGTTTTAGTCCAGTTTCAATCACGCTTCTTAGTTTTTAACAGTTAGTCACCCATGTCACGTTTTTATTTAGTCCATTTTTAATTGACTATAAATCTAACATTTTAGTCTTTATTTTAGTCCAAGAAAATGTCATTTTATTCGTCTAGTTTTAGTCAACAAAAACTGTCAACGTTTTAGTCTAGTTTTAGTCAAGACAATCATTTAACTCCTGTATTTTTTTTTGTCAGCAGATTATGTTGAACAATTTGGATCTAAAATTATTTCACACAAAACTTCACCCATAATTACAGTATATGAATAAGTGGCTAATACATTACTGTCACAGTGACCGATTAGCAGAGACAAGATTTTACAAAATCATATAAATTTCATCTCATTTTTGTTGATGAACTAAAATGTCCATAGATTTTAGTCCGGTTTTTATTAAATGAAGAACATTTTCTCTTCGTCGTCAGTAGTACTGATTTAGTCCCACTTATTGTTTATTAATGAGGGTTTTAGTCTAGTCTAGTCTAGTCTAGTCTAGTCTAGTTTTAGTCCGGTGAAAAATGTGTGTTGACTAAATGATTTTTGTTTCGTTTTTGTTGAGGTACTTAACACTAGTGGAGAAAAGCAACTTAATGCGCGATACTGACTTACTCTATGGCTCAAGCCATCTCAGAGTAGAGATGCGTTATGAAGAAATGAGACAACGTGGGCATTTACAATATACCATTCTCATCTTAAAATAGATCAACTTGGACCCGTGCATACTTCATGATTCGCCTATTGGCAGATTTTTTTTGAGGGGCATGCTGGTCACGTTACGGATATATCCCTAACTATTCACAATTTTTGGGTGAAGAAAATCTTTTCCCAATCCAATGATAATGGTTGTTAATTACACACAAATTTTTAGCTATTTACAAGCCTGCTCGGTCTCCGCAGTCCTGGTCAAAATATTTCCATTTTATAGTCAATATTTTTGTTAAGTTTTTTGGAACAAATTCATGGTATTTCATTTGTACGGAAGAGGATTAGGGCCAGTGAAGAGAGAGGAAAAAAAATTGGCAGGATTCTGACTTTATTCTCCGAATTCTCACTTTAAAGTCAGAATTCTGACTTTATGACTTTAATGTCGGAATTCTGAGAATAAAGTCAGAATTCTTTATTAATGCTATATTGACTTTATTAATGCTACTATTATTCTCACCTTAAAGTCAGAATTCTGACTTTAATCTCAGAATTTGGACTTTATTCTCAGAATTCTGACTTTAAATTAATTCTACTATTATTCTCACTTTAAAGTGAGAATTCTGAGAATAAAGTCAGAATTCTGCACTTTTTATTCTTACTTTAAAGTGAGAATTGTGAGAATAATTCTTACTTTAAAGTGAGAATTCTGACTTTATTCTCACTTTAAAGTGAGAATTCTGAGGTTAAAGTGAGAATTAAGTGAGAATTGTGAGATTAGTCAGAACTCTGCACTTTTTATTCTCACTTTAAAGTGAGAATTGTGATAATAAAGTGAAACTTTTCACTTTAAAGTCAGAATTCTGAGATTAAAGTGAGAATTAAGTGAGAATTGTGAGAAGTCAGAATTCTGCACTTTTTAATCTCACTTTGTGATAATAAAGTGAAAATTTTCAATTTAAAGTCAGAATTCTGAGATTAAGGTGACAATTAAGTGAGAATTGTGAGAAGTCAGGATTCTGCACTTTTTATTCTCATTTTAAAGTGAGAATTCTGAGAATTGCGATAATAAAGTGAGAATTCTGACTTTAAAGTGAGAATTAATTGAGAATTCTGACAATAAACCAGAATTCTGGACTTTTTATTCTCACTTTAAAGTGAGAATTGTAACAATTTGCCAAATTGTTTTTCCTCTCTCTTCACTGGCCCTAATCCTCTTCCGTACATATTTGTGTTGAATGTGGGAGATGAATTTGCGACGCGGTAAGCCTAGCAGTCGCCATCCTCTTTTGACTCAGTTAGCCCACATTCCAAATGGCGTCGCGATAGTGAAGCTCGTTGCTAACAAAAAAGAAAAGCGTGTTGAATATTGTCCCAGCAGTTCCCGCTTGCCAACCCGTAGATTTGACTGGCCTGCTTCAACAAGTCCCCGCCACGGCAAAACGAAGGGCCCCATTAAAAGCCATCAAAGTGGCATCGCTCGTAAAAAAAAGTCCAATAAAAATGTGGCTGACAATCCGCCCGGCTTTGATTTAAAATCCGTCCTGAAACAAGAGCTCGGCCGCCCGTCTCCCGCTCCGTGGCTTCCTGGGCTCGCTTTTCACGTGTCCTCCAGGCGAGCGACGATGGGGAAGAACGCCGATGGACTGTGACAAGGCCTTTAATCAGGCTTGGCCGTCGTCTCCTTACCAACAATTTATGCTAATGGCTAAGCTAGGTCGGGGGAGGATTTGATTAGGTCGGCCGCGTGGTGATCTGCTCCACATCTGCTGCTCGCGTGGGGGTCACTGACAAACACGTTGGCGCGCCTCATTCTTTCATTTTCTGGTGCCCCGAGTCCTACTTGCATCGCCGTGCAACTTTTACGCCAACAACCACGCGGACACGCCATGCACCAAATGTTTTCTTTCTTTTTTGCGGATCAGTTTTGCAAATCAGTGACCTAATTTTATGCTTTTATCTGAATTTGACCCGTCAGCCGCTGACTAAAATGTGCACCGCTATCCAATAGTTGAACATTATCGAGTGTTAATTACAATTAGTTAACTAAGATTACATTGCATTTGCTTATTTTGCTTTATGAAAAAATGTAATTCTTTCATTGTGGGAATGCTTCAATGTTATTGTGATTTTTATTCTACACACTTTTTTTTGCCGCGTAACAACTCCCACATAATACTTCCAATTTACATTCTTAAAATTTCAACTAGCTTAAAAAATTCATGCCTCCCGGGGTATATATCGTCCACATTACTTACAGTATTTGCACAATTTAACATTTAATATCAAATTTTTTTTTCCCATTCATTTTCAATGGGACAGACATTGAACTTTTTCTAAGTATCACTTTCCACACCCACTTCCATACATATAACTTATGTCTGATACTGCTTAGTGGCACAGTTGCTAAAGCGCATTGTCCAGTAACCAGGAGGATATAATTTCATAATTTATCTCTCCATTTACTTCATAAGCATTCCACATGCATTCAAATCTGAGCATTCAGCTTTCAGCATTCCCGTGCAATTTCTCCAGAAATTGCACTTCGTCTAGTTAGATAATGAAAATGTAATTTCTTTTGATACATGTTAAATATCGCAATAATATCTATCGCTACATTCAGCAACCTTATCGCATATCACATGATTTTCCGATATTGTGTAGCCCTAGTTTGGATATCGTTACATGGCTAATATTTAGCTCCAAGGGCGAGAGAGTCTTTCTTTTTTGAATGTGCACATGTGCAGGCCGGCGAGAGGATCACTTGTGACACCGGGCACCAAAAAATTGTTTAGGAGTTTCCTTGAAGCGGCTTTTTCTTCCCAGTTTACAAGCGGCGACGTGATTCTCTTTCCTTGCAACAGATTCTTCCAAACGGAAACGAGGTTAAAAAAGGAGCAGCCGCTCGCTTTGAAAGTCAAGTCGGACCCGGCGTCGTCCCTCGTCCATCATGTCCCGCTTTGAACTGGACCCGGACGAGGGACGCCTCAAACAGGATTTGGCAAATACATCAAATGTGAAGCCCAACGTCGTCGAGCCGCATTTGAGATGGAGACTGAGCTAACTCGGATTTCAACTTTCACGGCTGCAATCAAATGCATAAATGATGACGTCTTCTAGTCTTTTTTTATTTATTTTTATTTATTTATTTATTTATTTATTTATTTTTTACAGGAATGGTGCTTTTTCGCAGGTTTTGCCCTGCTGCTCAGTCAAGAAACGGTTGATGTGGTTTCATATCATTTGTTTTATCATCATTGAATCATACAGTTATAGTTGATGAAGCACAAGCAGCCAAGCAAAAGCACAACTCAGTTTCTGGATTCTTTTTGTCCATCAATTAAATTTGGCCCCACTCATGAAAATTGCTGAGTGCAAACCTCCTCTCTCAAAAGTGAAACAAAAACTTCATTTGGACTCGTTTACATTTCTGTGGCTCATTTAGTTCACACATTTTAATAACATATGTAAACCCCAAACATTCCCAAAATATCACAACAGGCACATCTGGTGCACCCCTAACCTTGAGCCTACAAAAAAATAAAATAAATAAATAAACATGAGCATACAGGGTTTTTCCTGGCTCAAATTGAAGCCGAGGTGATATCACCCTGACTATGATGGATAACTACCGATACCAGGTATCGGTAGACTATCTGTGCCATTAGCAGTCTTATTTTAAGGTATCGTACTCAGGGCGGTGATCGATACTAGGGGTGTGAATTGCCTAGTACCTGACGATTCGATTCGTATCACGATTCACAGGTCACGATTCGATTCGATACCGATTAATCCCGATACGAATGGTCACGATTCGATACCGATTAATCCCGATACGAATTTATAAGTCGATTGTTGCGATTTTTTTCCATTCAAATTTAGAAAATACTATCAGTAAATTTGTACATGTACACTGTAAGATTTGTATGAATATATTTATCTAAAACTTGAGGCTTATAACCGTGAGCCACTGTACACAAACAGTTTGCAATCTGTTTCACATTTGAACAGCATTAAAATAAAAATATTAAGGCTTAATGTGCCGTTCATATAACATTCTTCCATGCTCAAGGTGTGAATCCTAAAAAAAAAAAAAAAAAAATCGATTCTGCCGATTATTGAATCGATTCGAGAATCGCGCGATGTAGTATCGCGATATATTGCCGAATCGATTTTTTTTAACACCCCTAATCGATACCATTATGGGCCGCCCTCCTGCAGCCATTTTACGATCAGGGACTAAAACTTAGAAATTATATGAATACAAAGTTGCCATTAATTTTTGCTATTTTTTTAAACTAAGATCATTGAAAAAAATCATCCACTAGTCCATATTAAATTGTAAATACAATTCAGCGTTGTTGTAAAACATTATTATGTTTATTGTATATACTGTGTTTCTATGAATTCAGTTGTTGCTTGAGGTCTTTCCGGTGCATTGCTGTCGGTATAGCGCCTCCATAATTTAAACTGCAACTGCAGTTTAAATGCGTTGCTGCCAAGCTCAACAAGAAAATTCTTTTGCTTACTTGTGAAGCCACATATGTTTGGTGCACCCCCTAAACACAATAAGCAGACAAAAGCTACAGAAACGGCAAGAAAATCAGTTCATCATATTGAACTACATATTATTACATTACATTATTAATACATTACATTATTTTTATGTATATTTATATATTATATTTTATATTTATATTTATTTATATTATTTGTATTATATTTAGAATTTTTTTAATTCTGTTTTTATTTTCAGTATTTATTATTTTTTATGATTTATTGATATTTATTTATTTTATTATTTTATTTTTATTTATTATTATATTATTCTAATTATTATTGTTATTGTTATATATTTTTATATATATTTATATAATGTATTTATATTTATTTATATTATTTGTATTATAATATGAATTATTTTTTATTATTCTGTTTTTATTTTTAGTATTACTTATTTATTTTATGATTTATTGGTACTTATTTTATTATTGTTATTTTTATTTATTTCTATTAATAATAATGATAATAATAATAATAATAATAATAATAATAATAATATTTTATGATTAGTTTTATCGTGGATTTATTACCTGAGCAATATATCGATAATCACGGTATTGTCATATCATGAGATAATCGTTATCGTGACCCTTGTATCACATATCGTATCATATCGTGAGATAGCCAGAGGTTCCCAGCCCTAATATTGATATTGTTATCAAATTTTACACTCATCCTGGACACCAGAACCCACCAAAAAAAAACAAAAAACTGAAGTCCAAGTAAAATGTAAACAACCCTTCTTTAGCATACAGCTGTGTTGGCTTGATGCATCAAACTTTCAACAGCCGCCCAACAGAGTTAGCTTGCTGGTGGGGGGGGGTGCGCGAGTGCCCCCACACTTTAGTAATGCTGCTCTGCGGTAAAATTGCCTTCAAAGAGGAGAAGTCAAGTTTTACGCGCTAAACGTCTGCTAATAACGCCACATTAGAACGCCACGTGGTTCCGAAGCGAGATAGGAGCCGACCAGACGCACTGTTTATGGGAGCGTTTGAAAGGGAAATCGGCGAGATTTTGCTTTTAACAAGGCGGAAAAACATCCGAAGCACAAATTGGAGGATCGGTTTCGCCTGTAAGGGGGGTGGGGGGGCTGTTCCTGAGCCAAAAAAGGGACTCGCTGTGGGAATGAGCAGGACTGAAAATCAGACTTCGATTTTTTATTTTTTTTTATTATTAATTTTTTTTAGGCTTGGTTTTCAACCCGCCAAATCATTTGCAAGAAACGCTCAACTACATCTCATCACTTTCTCAAAATAATCACACAAGTCATATTTGACACGAAAAAAGAAAAAAATCTTGTTTTTTTTCCCCCTCCTCATAAGGAAAGCCATTGATGAAAACATCGGCGACATCCTTACTTAAAGCAGTCATTCAATTCTGAAGTCCATACATCCATTTTCCAAACCGCTTATGTTTTCCTCAATCAAATATCCTCAACTCTTTTCTGTGCTTTCTGAAAAAAAGTTTCAGCCATTATTTTAGAAACGTGCACTTCGTGTCGTTTGCGGTTGCGGATGCAGGGACCACACTAATCCATTATTTATACAACTAAGAACTTTAAAATTGAATGAATTGATAGAGTTTAACTGTCTCAAAATAATGTTTAAAGCCCATCGTGAAATTTTACCAGTTAATATACAAATTCTTTTTTTTTTTTAAAAAGGGAAAGTGAGTATAAATGAAGAGGAATGGATATTTTCTCCAAAACAAAATATAGAACAAAAACAAAAAGAAGGATGTATTCCAACTCACGGTGTCAGTTTATGGAACAGGCTGGATTGAAAACAAAATCACCTCAGTCTGGCTGTATTTTTAAAAACTTGACAAAAATTACTGGAAAAATACATATAGCACAAGGACAAGCTGCTGAATTATTTTTATTTGATAGGATTGTTATTGAAAGCGTCTTGACCGCTCGCTGTCATTTAGTCTGTTGATTATTTTTTGTTGTTGATGTTGTTGATCAGGGGCAGATAAAAATAAGTTTTACTTCTTTCTGTCCCTTTTCATGTCTATTTTTTGATGGAGTGAAACAATTGAATTGAAAGGTGACAATTTTCTGTGCTATGAATGAGTCATATCATCCCATAAATCTGACAAGTTTTCATCTAGAAAGTTCTTCTTTTTAGAACTAAAATTGCTTGTTCGTTTTTTTTGTTTTTGTTTGTTTGTTTGTTTGTTTTTGTGGAAAATTTGATCCTTAAGTCCAATTCACACTGACTGAGGAACGGACGTGGTGCGTTTTCCGTACGGATGCCGCAAGAATAGAACGCATTCAAGTCTGCGTGTCAATTTGCACCAGCTGCGGTGCGGTGCGGAACGACTGCGGCGATGTGGAAGGTTTCCGCAAGCGTTCTATTTTTTTCCGGAGGCCCCATGCGGATTTTCATGAAGCTGAAGAAATTAACACGAGCCGGACAGGAAGTCGGGCGTCGGCATCAAGGTGAATCCGCTATATTTCTAAAAATCAAACCGTTTGCAAACTCATTTTTTTGTGGAGGGAAGCTAGCTAACATAGCATAACGAGTCGGACATTTAAAAGACAAAAAACAAGCTCAGAATAAATGAAACATGACAAAATAACACTATTTAAACACAAATGTACTTACCCATGTTAGAAGTCCCAGAAATAATGTGCAAAAAGCATATGGATGTGACAACAGGTAAGCGTGGCTATTGTTTACAAATAGGACTCTATATACACGCTTGTTATCGCCTGCATGGTGCATATTTCCGGACACGGACACCTTACGCAATGTACGCAGTGTGAATTGGAGTCCGTGCGGATACCGTGCGGAAAATGCACCGCGTCCATTCCGCAGGCAGTGTGAATTGGGCGTTATTTTTTTTTTAGAGAATGAAGGCATTATTTTCAGTAAGATGACGAGACGACGTACTTTTGAAATTCACCTGTCGAAAACGGACTTTCCCTGATGTGTTTGTAGCTTGCACGTGTGTCTGCGGGGGTGCGCCGGTGCGCCAGGAGGCCGTCCGGACCTGTTTCTGCTTAAAAGCAGAAGCCCCCACAACAAAGGGCCCACGGCCGGGGGGAGTTTGTAACGAGAAGAATATCATTTTTCTCTCTTTGGCCTCAGCCGTTGGGGCCCCGTCTCGCGTTTCATTTTTCAAAGCTCTTTCTGGGCTGGCACGGCTCACAGAAGACGCAACGCTGCCCTCGGCCTCTTCGCGCCATCCCCGTAAAAGCAGGCGGGTGGGTGAATGCCAGCTCGGAGATTGATAAAAAGAAGCAAAACGCATATTTCTCTGACGGCTCAGTACGGGATCGGCCGTAATCCTTCAGGCGGCCTTTTGTGGCTTCTTGGAGAGCAGTTCCCTGAGGAACTCCCTTCTCCAACATCCCGTAGCCTGTAGCACAGCATATCAGGAGTTACTGTTATATCGTACCATGTTCTGTCATATGAGTCTCATTCCATTCCATACCATATCATAGCAGGGATGCCATGCGGTATCACATCATACGATGGCACGCTAATGCCATACCAAATTGTCCATAGCACGACATGGCAATCCACGTCACACCATGGGTGCCGTACTGCAAAACCATGCGACAGTATATCATATCATGCGATACCATAACACACTGGATGTCATACTTTCGGGGTGTTAAGGAAAATCGATTCGGTAATATATCGCGATATTACAGCGCACAATTCTTATATCGATTCAATATGCGGCCAAATTGATATTTGAGCATCAGTTTTTGATGGAAATATTCAACAAAAAGTCGTACTTAGGGTTAGTGTTCACACTTTAAGCACGGAAGAATGTTATATTAATGGAACATGAAGCCTTCATATTTTATTTTAATGCTGTTCAAACATGAAACAGATCGCAACCCGTTTGTTAAATACAATGTTGAAGTTTCAGTTTAATACATTATCATACAAATCCTACAGTGTATATGTACAAGTTTACTGATTACTGTTTTCTAAATTTGAGTAATTTTTTTTTGTTTTTTTTTTGCTATAATCAACATATAGATTCGTATCGGGATTAATCCGTTTCAAATCGTAATCGTGACCTATGAATCGTGGTACGGGTCGAAACGCCAGATACTAGGCAATTCACACAACTAGTTCTTTTTTGATTTTTATAAATACTAATGTGTTTGATGTCTGTTTATTATTATATTTTTGACAGTTATAAATGTACAAATTGAAAGCAGTTTACTGATTAGTATTTTCTAAATTTGAATATAAAATTTTTTGCAATAACCGATATACGGATTCGTATCAGGATTAATCGGTATCAAATCGAATTGTGACTTATGAATTGTGATGACTTGTGACCTGTGACTTGAATTGTGACACGGATCTAATCGCCAGATGCGAGGCAATTCAAACCCTATAATGTACCCTAATCATATCATACAAAGCAATTTCACATCATGCCACCAGACATACTATGTCTTGTCATGATATCATATGCATGCATGTCATCATACAGGATTGGCCATTTTGTACACCAAAGTGTCTCGGTAGACCCCCAAACAGCACATCAGTACGCCATTCTGAAAACAGCTCATCAGTGATGGGACATTGTGATTTACAAGGAATGTTGTGAAACCGTAAACTTGCAGCGATGATATTTACGAACTTGTTCAATCCCGACGACAAGTTTTCAGTTCATGTCCTTGGTAGCTTATCATCACGTTCTGCCACCTGGAAGTACCTTTCTTCATATCGTTTACAAAAATGATCAAAAGCTCTATGACTATTCAAATGTTGAATGACGTGGATGTTGTTTTTTAATCAGAACTTGTTCTCTATCATGACAGCTATGCCGAGTCGTCGTCGTCGTCGTCGTCATCATCATCACTGTTTCCCTTCGTGTTCAAATCGTCTCGTTACATATCGGCCACGCCTACCGTCTTCTGTCTACGTTCCAACTCATCTTACAAGCGCCACTTTTATATATATCAAAAAAATAACTTGGGTCTTCCTTGTCTCTTCTTGCGGGTGTCGTGCAACCAGAACGAGCTTACGACTCTCGTCATGTTTGTAGTTTGTTTCACACAAGCCGGATTTGAAAAAACGGCACACGCAATGATTCAGAAAAGCAAAACCTGCTCACCAAAGCTTTCTGGCCACCAGCATCGGGACTTCCTCCTTTTTGAGATCCGCACCTTCGTTCCTCACATGTGATTATCTGCCGTTCACCAGGCCGGGGTTGGCATATCGTCACGCTTCTGAGTGCTGACCTGACGTAACCTCGGCATTGACCGGTCCCCCGTGGAAAAACTCATTTGGATTGGAGGCCTGATCCGTTTTTAAAAAGAAGCAGAAGATTCATGGAGACTTCATCATGGCGTCCGGTTACAAATGAGAAAATCAACTGCTGGAAAAGCCATCGTGACTTCCATGCCAAAACATTAAACGATAGTCTATAAAAAAAAAAAAAGACAGATTAATTAACCGGCAGAATACTTTGAAAAACAGCGTGAGGTCCCGAACTCGACCAGTATCACGTTGAGCCGCATTTTAACGGCTACATTTGCTCCAACAAAAAAATTGCCAGAGAAGAATGCTTTTGATTAGCGTTTACCTGATGATTTGATCCACCATGTGTTGTTTTTCGGCAACAATACTCGGATGAGCTCACTGTCCACTGCCTGGCCAGCACAAAAGCAAAGACAGATGACGTTGGTAAAGAGAACGCGGCCACCTAGCGGCGGAACATGAAAACACATCCCGTGATGAAATCAAACAAGCTTGCCAAGGTTTTGATGACAAACATGCGTCAAGGGAACAAAGCTTCTTGACGAGGTTTTAGTCACATGCTCAATTGTTAGCCTGAAATGATGTCCTGATGCCAGTTTCACAGATTGACACCAAATTGGGTGACTTAAGTTGTAACAGGACGCACCAAAATGTCTGAAGGACCCCAAAATTCAACACAAATCACATACTTTGCTTTGAAGTAAAGAAGACATTTTGGGAAAATTCCAAGACTTCAACTTAGCTCCTGACAAAAGCGTCACAGATGGGCACAAAATGTTACGGTTTGAGGGTGGAGTGAGAAACGTGAACCCAAATTGAGGCGACTGATCAGACAGGAAACGAGTAACGAAGTGTGATTTATTAACAAGTAGGCAGGGAAACCAAGACTTTGACTAGATGTGACAAAACTGGACTTGATGTGACAGGATTGGACTTGACTTGACTTGACTGTAGCTTCACTAGATTTGACTCTAGCTTGACTTGACTTGATTCTAGCTCGACTTGACGCTAGCTTGACTTGACAGACGAGACACCCAGCATGACCCACATAACACCAGCAATGCACCCACTCCGACTGGACAAGCACAACAGACACACCTTGGGGAAAAAGAAGTG
Source organism: Festucalex cinctus (assembly GCF_051991245.1). Taxonomy (NCBI): domain Eukaryota; kingdom Metazoa; phylum Chordata; class Actinopteri; order Syngnathiformes; family Syngnathidae; genus Festucalex; species Festucalex cinctus. Next base: position 15,292,588 of record NC_135421.1, read on the forward strand.
GCTGAGGGCACTGATTGGTCATACACTAGGAAGGGAAGACACACTCAGGTGGACGTGGTTTTACATACGCTTGCAGTAAAAGAACTGTATGCTCGCAATTAGGCTAATGGCGGCTGTGCAACACACCTCCAAATTCAAACAAACAGTCAGACCAACCAAACAGGAGTCATTTTTTACTCTGTCTGGCGTGTCCGCATCCATCTCACGGAGGTTTGCAACATGCGCTGCGCGGTGGCATAAAAAGTCCGTTTGAAACATGGACGGCGACGGCGCAAACATGGTACTGGGCGGAGCGTCGACTTAAATTTTTCCAGTAGACCTATTTTTAAAGTCGACCTAGTCGACTTGGTCGACTTTTTTTTTTCCCCAGCCCTACCAGGAATACATGACAAAACACCAACCACAGACAAACACACCCAAAAAATACCAAAAGAAAACAAAATCCCAACCCCACAGAACCAAAACAAAACACAAATTGGGAAGATGGGTCAATCGTAACAGGAATCGGTACAAAAGTTTCAAGAACCGATTCTAAGCCAAATTTGAAGAGGAAGTCTGACATTCCAGGGTGCAAAGTTTTTTTTCCAAAAAGTCATGGAAAGATTCACCTTTCACGCGATCCATACCAAATTTGTCAGCTATTTTTATCACAATAGGACCCACAAAAAAGTCTTGAGGACCAGTGCCTGCAGTTGAACAGGAAGTCAAGACATTGTGTGCTTGAAAAAGCATTTTGGGCTAATTCTAAGGCTTAAAATCTTTTTCAGAAAGTCAAAATCATTGACTGATGGACACAAAAATCATGACCGAATGCAGGAAAATGTCTCAAGGATCTCGGCCTGTGCATGTAATAAAAATTCAATTACAATTTCAATTACTACACTTCACAATTACAAAGTCGGCATAATCATAAACAAAAGATTATTAATACTCAAGGAGGTTGTTTAAATTGATATATTTGCACCTTTTTTTTTTATTTTAAAACAGCTAATTTAATCAATCTTGTTTGGTCCAAAAGGAACTTGCATAATTATAGTGTTTAAAATAAATTTATTTACCTTAATATTTTTTACGTTTAAACATTTTCTGGTTTTGTACCAAATAACAAATGATTATCCTAATTGTGATTTCAATAATTAGCAAATGAATCGTGATGAATATTTTCTTAATAAGTTTGCTGTTTTCATTTCACACAACTTTGTGTGCATAAAAATGTATTTAATAAACCCTGCAGCATATCTCTAGGATATGTCTGTATGGTCTTAATTAATTATTGAGAGGTCTTAAATTTCTGTCTTTCATGAAAACTGCAAACGATACCCACTGTGGGCTTTCTTCATCTACCAATAATCTGTTGCTGGGATGTGGAGAATATGTTCGAGATTAAATTCAACACTGTCGATCTTTCCGTGCATGTTAGGAAAGCTCTCCGGTTTCTGTTTCCTGGCACGGTGCCTCTCGCTTGGACTATCGGGCCACCACTTTGCAGTAAAACTCTGTCGCGACACGTGCATACGATGTACATACATTGTGATGTATGGACTATTGCGTTACCAAATAAGTCGCCATCGTACGTCTCATGTGTTGAACAGATCCCGCGATTGTTTCTTTGGATGCGTGGTCGTCGTCGGCCTCAATTTACGACCGGAAGGAAGCGAGCCTTCTTCCTCCTCATCTCCATTTTGATCCGTCATCAAAGCAAACGGGGTTCACGCCCGTGCTTTTGACAACAAGTCTAATTCCTTCGGCCGCACGCGCGCTTCCTGCGTTTCACGTTCGCTCCGACAATGCGCGTTTGATGTGTGCCGTCAGACTTGTGAAAAGGATTCAAGCATGTGTTGTTGTTATCTCCGTGCCCGGATCATCAGCCAGCTCACACATGGAGCCGGGTTCGCCTCCGCAGGGTTCCTCCGCGCTGGGAATCGGTCCAGGCCCTCATTTTATCCGGGGGGGCACTCGGGCTTTCATTGGGGTGTTCACAACAGATGTAGGCATCCTACCAGCGCTGCATGACACTGCTACATTCATTCACTTACGGGTTGAAAGTAATAAACCAAACAAACAAAAACAGCAGAACTGAAAGTACTTGTAGGTTTGGACCCTCATAAGTTAAAAATTCTGCGCTTGGGATCCTTGGAAATTGGCAAAATTGTTACGTCGCCGGGTTGGTGTGGTCGAGTGTGGACGCAAAAGGTGGACGCAAATGGAGGAAAGCAGCGAGAAACGGCCTCAAAACAGAATTTGTCTTCAAAAGATCAAAATAGTAAACAAAATGCACTGAGTTACCAAAATATTCATGTACATATACATGAACAAAGTCAAAGTAACAAAAGAATCAACAGAACTGACACCAAAAGGAAACATACGGTAACATGACTCAGATTACCTGACCAATGACGACAACATTGAACCTACAAACACTGAAAGAAAGTCAAGTAAACACAAGCTATTGTGGATCTACTCATGATGTGCATGCCCACCATATTTAATGTTATTAAGTTTGGGGGTTGAACTCACACAAGTTTTGAAGGTCCCCTGGATAACGTCAAACTGAACCCAAAATTGCTCATTCAAACCAAAATGGGCGACGTCCTGTGTGTTTTACAGCATGGCTTCTTGAAACTTTTTTGTACATATTGTTATGACAGATATGACTACCAAATTGTATGTGGCTAAGTGAAACTAGATTTGGGGGCTGGATTTTCAAAAGAATCAAAGGAACCCCGGAAATGGTTAAACTGGCTCTCAAACTGGCAAGCTGTCTAATTCAAGCCAAGATAACTTATTCTCTGTCTTTTTCTTGAGACTTTTTTTGTACATATTGTTGTGACCGACATGACTACCAAATTTCATGTTGGTAAGTAAAACTGTATTCAGGGGCTGAATTTTCAAAAGAAAGAAGAAGAGCCCTAGAAATGGCCAAACTGACTCTAAGCTGTCTAATTCAAACCAAGATGGCCGACTTCCTGTGCGTTTTACAGTATGGCTTCTTGAGACCTTTTTGAACATATAATCGTGACAGATATGACTACCAAATTTCATGTTGGTAAGTAAAACTGTATTCGGAGGCTGAATTTTCAAAAGAATTAAAGGAGCTCCAAAAATGGCCAAACTGACTCCAAGCTGTCTAATTCAAACCAAGATGGCCGACTTCCTGTGCGTTTTACAGCATGGCTTCTTGAGACCTTTTTGAACATATAATCGTGACAGATATGACTACCAACTTTCATGTTGGTAAGTAAAACTGTATTCGGGGGCTGAATTTTCAAAAGAATTGAAGGAGCCCTAGAAATGGCCAAACTGACTCCAAGCTACCTAATTCAAACCAAGATGGTTGACTTCTTGTGCGTTTTACAGGATGGCTTCTTGAGACTTTTTTTGTACGTATTGTTATGACAGATATGAATAACAAATTTGATGCTGTTAAGTGAAACTGGTTTCAGGGGCTGAATTTTCAAAAGAATTGAAGGAGCTCTAGAAATGGCCAAACTGACTCCAAGCTGTCTTGTTCAAACCAAGATGGCCGACCTCCTGTGCGTTTTACAGCATGGCTTCTTGAGACTTTTTTTGTACGTATAATCGTGATGGTGATGACTATCAAATTTCATGCTGTTAAGTGAAACCGGC